>NC_045698.1:10969866-11202552 GCF_009834535.1 Camelus ferus | reverse complement strand
AAAGAAAAGGGAGGGAGGGAGGGAGGAAGAATCAGGAAAAAAGAGTCCTGAAAAGTGATGCTGATAAGCTGCTGGTGCCCTTGGGGGTGGGGGGTACAGGTTTAAAATTGCTGAGTGTGCCAACACAGGACAAAGCGGATCGGTAGTAAATGCACATTACTTTGATATGAGTGACTGTTACCTCAGCTCCATCACTGGAAGGAGCCTGTGTGACTCCATGTCTAACTTGGCAGAAAAAGTCATTCTGCCATAAACCTTCTCTGATAACCTTTCTATGTGTATAAACACCACATTTATTTCAGAACTGGTTTGCCAGTTTCCAGGAGAAAGGCCAGTCACTACAGAGAGGTCACAAAAGGCTGGAAATACAAGAGGATGCTTCATTTCACACATCGGTGCTGAGAAGCCCGTGCCATTTGATTCTCTTTCCAAGAGGCAGCAGAAAAGTAGACATTCCCTTTCTCAAATGCTTGCCGTATCTATTCATTAGCAATAAAATATGTTTCTTGAAAACCTGCAGAGTTTCCGGGGTTGGAACTAGTGTCTAGGTCATGTTCACGTTTAGCAAGCCAAGGTCCCTTCTCTCCCTGAGTGTTTGCTCTGAGTAACGTTTCATATAATCACACCTAGTTCAATGCCCTGCGCGCAGTAGTTACTCAAGTTCACCTAACTGGATTAAATGCTTTACAGACATCCTTGGGGGAAATTATTCAACAACAATTTGGTATTCCTAAATCAGCCTGCCTAATAAAACAAAAGAAGCCAGCATTCCTTCGCTAACTGCAATTATAACTGAAATGCTAGTTGTTCGTTTAATAGTTAGGTTAAAATTTAAGGGAAAAAAAAGATACTGGAGCACAGGTTCTGGGAAGCCTGCTCAATTTAAGTCTTAAGCCTATCCAGTTCTCTTTCAATATAACAGTGAACTTGGACCCTGGGCTCTTCTCTTGCTAAAACGTTAAAATGGCTACATCCTGAAGCATTTTACATCATCTTCAATCTATTTTCAATACAGCACACAGAAGAGAAGTGAATTTTCCAGGGAAGACTCCTGTAAATATCTTACACTTCTGTCCTCTGTGTTTTTCTCTTCCTATCCTTTAAAAATAACATCTTTTTTGCCATGCGTGATGGCTAATTTTATGTCAATTTGACTGACTCACACAGTGCCCTGACGGTTGGTCAAACATTATCCTAGATGTGTCTGTGACAGTGTGTTAGATGAGGTTAATGTCTGATTTGGCAGACTGTAAAAACAGATGGCCCTCTCTAATGTGGGTGGGCCTCGTCCAATCAGTTGAAGACCAGAAGAGAATTAAAAGTCTGACCTTCCAGGGAGTAAGAGCGAACTCCTCCTGCCTGACTGCCTTAAGCTGGGATTTCAGGTTTTTTGGACTTGAACTGAAAACACTGGCTCTTTCTGGGTCTTGAACCTTCAAGCTTTCCCTAGAACTATTTAATTGGCTTTCCTGGTTCTCAGGCCATCAGACTCAGACTGGAAATATACCACCTCTCCTCCTGGATCTCCAGCTTGCCAACTACAGGTCTTGGGACTTTTCAGCCTCCGTAATTATTTAAGCCGATTCCTATGCATCTGGGTTTGTGGATATAAATACACACACACACACACACACACACACACACACACACACACACACACACACACACACATCCTTTTGGTTCTGTTTTTCTAGAGAACCCTGATTAATACAACATGACATAGATGGTCTTTAACAAAGACCATTTTTCCCTTTTCCACTTTCACAAATATAACCAAAATGTTTTGCTGAATAAAAAGAAAAAAGATTTCCTTCTACTTAACTATTACCTTTCCTCAACTTCACATTTTTACTGTAAAAACATGGTGTTGTGTTAGAAAGAGCCTAGGTTTCAACAGATTTACTTTCTTCATAGAAAGCTGACAAGCTTTTCTTAAGGACGAGCTAATCATATTTTTATAGCATGGAAAAATCACATCAGAAAGACAGGAAAATGCAGCCAACTGCCATTCACTTGAATGGGAAAGATCATGTGCTTTTTTTCTCTCCAAAATAGAAAAATCTACTGTTTTTATTACTACTATTTTAATAGCATCATAGTAGAAACATCCATAAATGCTTAGTTTTATTTACTTTTCCAAAGTTGTAGCTTTATTTCAAAAAGAAGCCACACATGAATACACCATAACTTTTTTTCCTGTGTTAAAAGACTTGAAATGTTTACTTTCTCTATAAAGTCTGTGTAACTGTTACCAGGCCTTTTAATATTGGTGCTGTGCATCATTAGTACAGGAGGTTAAGAGAGCAAACCTTATAATATTTAAATGTATTTCAGGCGTACGGTGACTGAAATATTTTTTTTCTATACTAAACCACAATTCAGGTATTCTTAATTCCTTTTCTCATTTCTTGCTCTAACTGATATTGAGAGCAGGTCTCAATTTATTATTTATTCAATAAATCTCATGAACACTGGCACCTACTTTTAGCATTTTCTTTGAGAAAACTTAGAGTAAGTTTCACTAAGTATGTCATAGGCATACACCCAAACACACACACATATTATTAATATCACAACTGTCCTACCCACCAGATTAAAGCTGAAAATTATTACTAAAAGCTAGAGCCAAAATTTAGGAATAACCACTTATACTAAAATGGAATAAAAGGCCTAATTGTTCTGTTGTTTTGCATTAATGTGACAAAAATGCACATGATGACTTTTGCTATGATGGAGGAGAGAGAAACCTACACAGGAATCTTGTAACTTACATGCCAAGAACCCTGTGATAGGCAGAATATTTTATCCCAACTTTTAATGAAGAAAAGTTAGCTAGTAGCTAAACAGTTCAATATATGTCAGAAAGAATGAGGACTGTTTAAAAAAAAAAAAAAAAGCACTCCCAATTCATCTGCTAAATATGGTAACCAGGAGGAATAAAAAGGGTTTCATAAGAAATGAATTTATTTATTTTAAATGCTGAGACTGGACATTTTAAACCATGAGGAGACACTCGTACACAAAGTGACTGGGTATAACCACCCATTTTTATTTCAAATATTTAGAAAGCACAGACACAACTCTGAGGCTTGACATATTTCAAGGGTATTTCAGTCCAGAACTTCATTTTATGAGGCATCAAGCCTTCCCAAGTCCAAATAATTCCCCAAGTACCTTAGATTCATTTTCCACAAGCAAGCAAGGATCAGTTTTAAAGTGTTAACATTCGGCTTGCCAAAACATCAGCCGGACAGGAATGTTCAAAAGGGCAAGTTCAAGTCGAGACTTCTGATTCCACATGGGATGCTGGAGCACACTCTCCTTGGGCAGGCCTCAGAAGCCCAGAGCACAGAGCAGAGCGGGGAATGACATCCTATAAAGAGAATCTGGCTTCTTCGAGGGCAGTTTCAAGCAAGAGAGTGAGAAACACTTGCAATAAACAGCTAGAATCTATTTGCAGCGTTCCTTCATTGGTAAAGAGGCTTTAGCAATTCCAACTGTCCCAGCCAGCATGAACTCGGCAAATGTCAGAAGGCGCCCCCTGAGAACGGTTTAGCACAGAAGACAAACGGAGGGGCCGGTTTCTGCTTTTCATGCGAGGTCCAACAGCTAGACAGCAGAGCCTAGTTAATATGATGAAGTAGATTTGGAACGTCCACCCCTGCTGCTCTTGTTTCTACCATGAAGTTCTACTTACTCAAGCAAATATTAGCCCAACTCTGTGCCACGCACGGTGCTAGGTTCTGAAGATGCGAAGACGAACGAATCACTATCAGTGAAAAACCATTTGGCATTTTGGCAAAATTCAGCAGTCCCACCTCATAGGAATATATACCTGAGAGGTACTCTGTACCTCGCAGCCGAAGACACATAAAGCAGTGCTCACAATGGTCTCAAAATGCCATCAAATGCCATCAGCAGGAGAACACGGAAATGAGTCGTGCTGTATTCCCTAATCATCCTTTTTAATGTTGAAAATCACCCCTGCACACCAGGCTCCCTAACCTCTGTGAATGAAAAATATTGCCAGCCATATCAGTAAACAAAGGATGCTGTGGCCATCAAGTCATCAGCCGCCACCTTCACCCTGACAGTGAGCAGAGGGAACTCAGGATGCAGACAAGCAGGCAGCCCAGCCTCTGCAGCCACCCCCAACGATGCCCGCTGGGGGAACTCAAAATGTGGAAAGAACAGGACACTGGCCCAAGACAGCTAGGTGCACATCAAAGGAATGATTTCAATGAGCCCAGGCCTTTTGCACCTTCTCATACATAGAAAAGTGCTAAATTCTTTAACTTGAGATGTCTGGAATCTTTTGATGTTCCGACTACCTGGTCTTTGTTGGAAAAACTATACATCCTGGCTCCTCCCCTACCTCTTCAGAGCAGTCCCTCAGAGCCATCTGCGAAGCTGTCCTCCTGGGCTGAGTCCTCAGAAAGTCCGCCAAATAAAACATAATTCTCCATGTTTAGGCTGTGCATTTCATTTCAGTCGACACCTCTGTCAGGCTTTATGCTTCTGCACAGCAATTATTAACGTCGAATATGTGAATACTGTAACAATTCATTCTGTTTAGCATCTGTGTTCCCACCAGAAACTTGAGCTCCACGAGGGCAAGAATTTTGATACTGTTTTATTTACTGCGGCGTCTTGTCCACAGAGCCTAGAACAGTGTCTCGCACAGAAACAAAATCCAGTAAACGTATGTGGAATAAAGGTTAGGGGGACAGACAGGCAAGAAGTTGCTAAAAACAGTCAATGAAAATGAAAGACTTGCAGCTATGCGCTTCAACATGAGCAATTCTCCTAACTAGAATGCTGATGGAAAAAAGCAAGATATGCAAGAATACATGCAATGTGATCCCATTTACATTAGATTCCAAACATGCAAAAGTGCTACATAAGTACACACTACAAAAGTACAGAGATAAGTAGAAAAAAACTGTAAAGAGAATAAGCAAGACGTGATAAACACAAAATCTGGATGCAGGTGACCTGGAGAGGGCGTGGATTTGCAGAAGGCATAGAGAGGATCAGAATGTGCTGGTAACATTCTGTTCCCTAAACTGCGCTGTGGGTTTGCATTTTATTAGCATTCCCCATATTTCATATGAGTAGTAAACATGCTTATGAATTTCATGATTAATATGAAAATATGAAGTCACTTAAGGAGCCTACCGTCTGGTGAGAAAGTCAAACCTGACAAGAGATGAGGCAGCAGGAGGGGATGAGGTCCTGGACAGAGGAGCAAGGTGGGCGGGGCGATGGAACCCCCCGGAGGCAGCTGGTCAGACAAGAACCATCTGCTGTACTAAAAACTTCTTTTGACAGTGGTTGACGGAAATGGTCTCCAATGGTCACTTGATTTATATAATTTTAAACCTATAGTTCATTTGCCACTGCCAATTACCAAGCTAAACATTTTTCTTTAATTGTTAATAATATTTTAAAGAAAATAATCTTAACAGCTTAAGTAGAATTTGGAAGCTTGAAGCAGGAACCAAAGGAAATATTTTATTAAATATTAAAGTCACTTGGGTAGGTTCTATTAAGAATCCACTGTCTACAAAGGCATGAGCTAATCTGTTCTACTATATATCCATCCGTTATTCATTCAGAAACAGTTACCGAGTAGCAGCAAAGTGCAAAATATTTGCTGGGTGCACAGGACGGTACAAACATGTCTAAGATGCCCTCAGCAAGCTTATCTGCCAGCGTTAAGGAGTGTAGGTAACAATCATGCCGTGTGTGCAGGTACCAGGGCTACCCTCAAACAATGAAAATGATGGTGCCCGACGGGGCTGGGTTCTACGTTAAGTCACAAGAGGGATGAGCAGTTCGTTCTCGGGCAAGGGGGAAATAAAGAAAAAACACAACGTGAACTGCTGAATAAGCCTCACCTTCCATTGTCCAGTATCAGTTCTAGCTCTTAACATCAGCATGAATAGTTATCATTCATGCAGCCAGGTGTGTTACTGCCAACGCAATTACATGAACGCTGCAAATCTTTCAAACTTTTGCCTTAACTCCATTAATCTCCTTCACTTTTTTTTTCTTTCTGACAGATGTTCTGCTTCATCAAATACTAGGTACATTCTGATCAATTAGGAGCTTGGCAATATAAGGTTTTAGTCCCTTGTTCACAGGAGGTGTGTAAAACTGTCCCACAGAATAATGAAAAGGGCCTTCAATAAGAGATTTCAAGATCACTTTTTTTTTAACTGAAGTATAGTCAATTTACAATGTCGTGTTAATTTCTGGTGTACAGCATAGTGATTCAGTTATACATATACATTCCTTTTCATATTCTTTTTCATTATAGCCTATTACAAGGTACTGAATATAGTTCCCTGTGCCATACAGTAGGACCTTGTTGTTTATCTATTTCATATATGGTAGTGTGTATCTAGTGAATGTTACTTAGGGCCAGTCACTTAGATTCTACATAATATTTTTCCATTTACAAATTAAGGAAGTTCGACTATGCAGCCAGGGACCTTTTATGAAACACACACACACACACACACACACACACACACACCCATATATAAGCATATAGATGTGAGTTTCTACTGCATTGATATTTTCCATTGTCAGCTCCATGACTCTGTGGTCTACAAAGGGTTGTTATCTGTACATGACCATGGCCCTTCCACAATCTCACTTTAGATTAAACTGAATGACAATAGGTTGAAGGGTTTCTAGTTATTTCCGACACGTGTCACGTCTCAACACTTTGTCTTCCTAACGTGCCCTCATTTCCACCTTTTATGTTATCTTCCTATGCACTCTTCTTCCCAAAACACAACTCGCTTCTTACACAGCGTCCAAACAGGCAAACACTGCCACTCAGACCAGCACTATGACCGTTAATAATAAAGGCTCATGTCCACTGAGTACCTACTGTGTCTTGAGTGCTTCGTCTGTATTAATGTATTCATTTAATTCCTGTAACAACCCCCTGGGGAGTCCAGTCCCTTGACAGGCTCCCACAGGGAGGACAGCTCAGCTCCAGGTCCCTGCTCCTAACCTGCCATCACAAATGCCTGAACTGCAGATGCTTAGAGGCTTTCCTACACGCATGCACATGAACACACACACACACACACACACACACACACACACACACACACACACACACACACACACTTGATTTATGTCTGAGACTCTAAAGAATGAAAAAGCAACCTCTGTATAAGAGGAGAAAATAATTCTCCATAAAATGAATCTGACTTGGACACCACTCAATGTGGGTTTAATTCCAAACACCCAAAGGGTGTTGCAGGCTCACCTACAAGGAGGTGTCATTGCTTGGGTCTTGGTGAGCGGCTCCAGTTTACTCAGGAGCCTTGGGTTTATTTTTGGAATCCAGAGGCAGAGAACGGACTATTTCCATATCCAATCCCTTGGGCAGAGCACGCTGGGTACTCAGAAACCACACATGCCAGATAGAGCCCAACCTCGCCTGGCTCCCGCGTGATCCCCTTGGCCGGCTCCCACTGGCCGGGCAGCAGTGAACACCAGGGCAAGAGCCAGACACTGTGCTCTGTGTTCTGAAGGGAAGTGACAATTTATCCTCTCAGAAAGCAAAGGAAAAGCCAGCCCAACCTCCTCAGCACCTTGAAGAGAGCAGCTGATGGCATTAGTAAGAGCTTCACTGTGCAAGATTCCACTGCAGGTTCTTTCTCCACTTTTTAAAAAAATTTTGGTTAAAAACTTGCCATTTTAAACATTTTAAGTGTACAATCCAGTGGCATTAACTACACTTACAATGTTGTGCAACCTTCTCCACCATTTCCTAGATTTGTCATCACCCTAAACTGAAACTCTGTCCCCCTAAAGCAACGACTCCCCTTTACCCCTTCACCCAGCCCCTGGTCATTTCTAATCTGCTTTCTGTCTCTACGGAGTTACCTGATCTAGAGATTCCACAGAGGTGGAATCATACAGTACTTGTCCTTTTGTCCTTGATTTTACGGTTTTATGGTAATCTCTTCTCAGCATAATTCAAGCGCTATACACTGGACTGCGGGAGAGTGGGGAGAGCTGGGGTCCTCTGGCTGCTTGTCTCCAAGCCATCATCTCATCACCCAAGGCTCCGTGGATTTCCAGGGATCAAACAGGGTCAGCAGATCCAAGGGCCTTCTCCACTCAGTGGAATACAAGATTCTCCGGCATCTTTCCTTCAGTTACCTCTACAGCTTTCAGACCCCACAACTTTGGATACAGCACACCCAACTCCTGTGCCCAAGGCACTGAAAGAGGAGCTAATAAAAAGTAAAGTAAGGTTCTTTTTTATGAAAGGTGTAATCGCGCTCATTTTAAGTCCTTCATGCGCCTTACTCCTCTTACTTTTGGAAATGTCATCGTGTAGGACATGAGTTCAAAATGACCCACAGCTCACTTTGAATATCATCATGTAAAACTGAACTGCATTGTGTTGCTATGATACATTTCAGACTCTTAATTCAATCTTCATTAATTGTAATGTTATGCTCTCATTTCTGTATTTAATACGTTTGTAGGGCTTAAGAACTATGCTGATAAAGCCCAATAAATAAAAAGCCCCTGCACATGAATGACATAATGTTTTATTTCAGGCGGAATTAAGAACCTGGCTTCTTTACTGACTTCTCATTTTGATTATTGGTTCTTGCTCTAAAATGTCACCTCAAAGTTGAGAAGGGTTGCGTTCCACACAACTTGAGCTTCAAAAAAAGAGGTTGGGTGGGAGGGTGTAGCTCAGCGGAAGAGTGCATACTTAGCATGCATGAGGTCCTGGGTTCAATCCCCAGTACCTCTGTTAAAAAAAAATAATAACAAAATAAGATATAAAAATGAATAAATAAATAAACCTAATTACCCCCCCACGCACACACAAAAAAAGAGTAAAAGAAAATTTTTTTTTTAATTTTAAAAAGAGAGGTAAGCTATTTCTTAATATCATCAAGATGGGGACAATTCTAAAACAAGGTTAATATATATACTTTACTTCCTTTCTGATTTGCCACAGTAAAAGAGGTATCAATATTCTTAGCTCATAACTGATCAGGGACTTTTTCCAGACCAGATACAGTCATGAATGTGGAAGGTGGAGAGGAGTCTAAAAATCTGATTGACTGAAATACAAAATAACTTTGTTCTGAGTATACTGATATATGTATGTGGTAACAAAAAAACAAAAACAAAAACAAAAAAACATAGCTTTTATCAGCCTTTCTATTCTCCTATCTTGATCCATCTCACAATCCTAGTGTGATGATCAATTTTACGTGCCACCCTGCCTGAGTCACAGGATGCTCAGTTACCCGTTGAAGTGTTCTTTCTTGGTCAGCCTGTGAGCCCATTTCTGCGAGAGATGAGCAGTAGGACTGGTAGACTGAGGCAGGCAGACTGCCCTCCCCAATGTGGGAGATATCACCCAGCTGTCTGAGGGCCTGGATAGAAAAAGGCAGACCTGGGCCATCAGTTTTCTGCCTTCAAAAAGGCACTTACACATCTGGTGCTCCCACTTCTCAGACCTTCAGACTCAGACTGAACTATACCACTGACTTTTTTGAGTGTCCAGCTTGCCAACAGCACATCTTGGATCTTCTCAGCCTCTGAAATCATATGAGCTAATTCCTCATAATAAATCTCATGATTAATCTCTATTATTAAGGTGTAATCTCCAGGTGTATTAGGGTTCTCTAAAGAAACAGACCAATGGTATATATGTACGTATAGATATATATATGTATATATATATATGTACATGTACGTGTGTGTATATATATATATATACATATATATATATATATAATTCCAGTGAAATATATGTAACGTAAAATTTGCCTTATATTATATACACATACCTTATTGGTTCTGTTTCTCCAGAGAAGCCTAACTAATACACTGAGAGAGTATACCTTATTTTTATGTCAAGTAAAAAGGCATCTCTCTCTCTCTCTCTCTCTCTGTGGGCACTGCTTTGGGTCCATCCGTCTGCCCTTCTCTGCTAACCAATCCCCAACTTTGTTCCTGTACCCAGTAGAGAGCCCTTATCTCAGGGCTGTGACCAGCTCTGACTAATTGACTATCATGAAGTAGGGGAGGAGCAGGGTTCTGGAAACAGTATTTTCTTCCTGATTAAAAAGGGCATAAGAAGAAATTTCCTTTCCTGGTTCTGCCTCCTGCGCACACTGTGTACCGGCAACTGTGTCTCTGGGGGAAGGCCAAGAGGATCACAGAGGGCCCTACACCCCCAGCCAGGCCATCACTGGGCCGCCAATGCAGGCAACGGCCCGAATCAGGATGCCTGGTAAGCTCCTCCATTCCTGAGCTCAGGACACCCCAACTGCAACACAGCCCCCGACTTTGACTTCTGCTCCCCACGTGGTCCACACATTAGATATCTGCCCTCCGGTTGTACAGCCAGGCCTACAACACAGGCTCTTAATTCCTAGGGAACATAGGGGGCCTCTGCAGTAGACGTGAAAATTTGGTATCTCTGACGTAATGTTTTATGGTATGTGCGTGTATGTGTGTGACACACATGTTTTCTTTTTGTGTTTAAGTTAAGAAGAATTGGTGAAAGGTCTGTTGATTACCAGTTAAATACAGATGAACAGAAAGCAGAGGGGCAGCTCCCTTTAAAGCAAGAATATGAGGAAAATATATTTTGGAGATGTCTGTACCGTCCAGTCACTTTGAGTCATATCTCATCTGGGAGGGAAGTAAACAATATTTGTTTTCACCGAGGATTACACATTTCACAGTGTGACTCTCATTTTTTTCCCTCTAAAAGTATTTCATTGAGTCACATTTTAAGAATGCCCGGAAGGCACCAGATGTTTTAACATGTATTTGTTCATATACACTCATTGTCATCATTCTACAAATGACCAAAAGGGGAATTGTGATTTCAATCACCTTCCACAGGGAGAGTCTTAGAGCAGAATTAGAATCAAATCAGATCCTGGATCCTGAACATGTACACAGATGAGCTGGGGATCTGGGAACGGGCCAGTCGTGATCCACTCCTCTGGCGGGGCCTGAGGGTCTGCAGTTCTAACAAGCTCCCAAGTAAGGCTGACGCCGCTGGTCTGCAGACCACACCTCAAGTATCCCTGCTCTAAAACAGCAGTCAGTGTGTGTAAGAGTCCGTTTGCCAGCACAAGATTTCAAATGCCACATTTTTCATCAAATTACCTGACTTCTCTTGTTCTCAGTTTTCTCACCCCATGAAAAGGGGAGAAAAACAGTACCTACCCTTCACTGGGCTACTATGAAGCCTAGTGAGAGGAAGCATTTAAATGCATTCAAGATACTGGCAGATACAGAGTCACAACCGGTAGAGATGACTGTCACACATCAAAGCACAAGTTTTACTGAGGATTTCAAAGTTCGCAAGTGAATTCAACAGAGAATTGCTTACATTGGGGGAATACGCCAGGCAGCAAGATGAAAGGACCACAGAGCTAGCATTTCAACTCTGCCATCTTTGGGATGGAAGATGCTTTGGAGGATGCCTGCCCACCCCTGCCCATCATCTTTTCCAACCTATTCTCAGACCAGAACCAGGTGGCCCACCCAGAGCAGACTGGATATGGAGTGGGTCTACGAGGGACATCTAATAAGCAGAAATGATTCAGAGGCATGACCCAGCCAATCTGATCTCTCTCCCAGGAACTCACTTGGAACATGATGACTTTCCCATGCTTTTCCCTGTGAGTCAGTTGCTCGGTGGCCCCAGATCTTGAATGTGGATGATAAGGGGAGCTGTATGGCCATTTCAACGAGCAGAATAGTGAGGATGAACAGAGAGGAGCAAGGATGAGAACCCCACATGCTGAGGCAGCAAAAGAGCCTGTGAACAGGGACAGAGGAAGGAACAGACAGAGGCACTTCACCACCCTCCCCATTACTGGTAAGAGTTCTCTTCCTGGTTCAAGTCCCATACTTGTATTCCACATAATTACCCCATGTCCTTTTTTTTCCCTCATTTCTTTGGCAAATTTGTGGGGAATTCTAGTATTTACAACTAAACAATGCATGTTTAAGAAACATGAGTAAGTTTTCAATTAACCTCTTCAAAAGCCTCATTTCCTCATCAGTAAAATGGGGATTTATATATTTGTTCAATACATTTTCCTCCAGTGTCTACTATTTGCCAAGCACTAGCTAGGTGGTGCAGAAGCAATGGTTAGACATTCCAGAAAATATCCCTACTGCTGTGAGTTCACGGTAGAGTAGAAGACTTATATAAGCTTTGGTGGATAAATCAATCATACGAATAAACATAAAATTACAACTTGGGTAAGTGTTACAACTGCAGGAGGATATGATATAATAAAAACATATTTGAAAGAGGCTGACTTGAGAGAAAGTCTGAGAGGGACTCTAAGTAAAGATTAACAAGGCAAAGAGGGGTGAGAAAAGCATTCTAGGCAAAGGGAGCATCATTTGCAAAGATTCCTAGGAGAGAAGGAGCATGGTAAATACGATGGCTGAAGAAAAGACAAGTGGGAAGGAGGCATCATAGAGAGAAGAAGGGAAACTGTGATGTGATATGAAGCTGGACAAGAGGGCTAGGGTCAAAGTGCCAGAGGCTGTTGGGGGCCATGATGAGTATTTTGATCTTTATTCTAAGAAACTTATTCCAAGATCAATGATTAGTTTTAAATAAGAAGATGTTAAGTTAGATCTGCCTTTGAAAATATCACGCTGGCTGCACCGTGGAGAGTATATTGGAGGAGACAGGAGTGGATGTGAGTGGACCAGGTAAGAGGATGCTTCAAAGGAGGTCCAGGGCAGAGAACCAGGAACAGAGGCAAAAACATGAGTTTGATTAAGGATGTATTGAAACAGCCAAGACAAGAGTGATGTTTCATCTCAGAAGGCTACGGAGCATGTGCGTGCAGAACCTGGTGAGCAGGTCTAAACCAGAGACAATTTGTGAGTCAAGGAGATCAATCTGTAGTCTTAATGGAAGACATGGGGACAGGTGAATCTGCCAAGGGAGAGATGAGGGTGTGAGGAGAGGAGAGGTGAAGGGTGGCCAGTGGGTAGTGATTGGCATAAAGGGGGATGGTCCACAGGGAGGCAGAGGCAAGACCAGGAGACTGGTGTGCCATGAGCCAAGGATGAAGGTGTTTCCATGAGAACAGGAGGAAGTGGCCAATAGCATTCATCAAATGACATGATGGCTAATGGAATTAAAGTGGATAATAGGAAAAACCTCCAGGACAGTATCGGGCATAGTACAGTGAGCTCTGAAAATAAAAGGGCAATTGCCATCATGAATAGCTCACAGATTCATGAACATCAAACTAGACAATCCATATGTCAGAGCACTTTACAAGTGGAAGGCTTTCGACAGATGTAACAAGCAACACCTTGCCTGCTTTTGAAAATCAAATGAGCTGTTTTACATCTACAAATCCCTCCAAGACTAAGGGATACCATGAAATAGGCAAGATGATATGAAAATGAGATGAA
The DNA here is from genome assembly GCF_009834535.1 of Camelus ferus. Classification (NCBI taxonomy): domain Eukaryota; kingdom Metazoa; phylum Chordata; class Mammalia; order Artiodactyla; family Camelidae; genus Camelus; species Camelus ferus. The sequence continues at coordinate 11,189,073 of NC_045698.1, read as the reverse complement.
CACTGAAGAAAGAGGAAGAGACGGTGAGACTCTTTGGAACACAAGAAACGGGGGCGTCCATTGGCCATGTGAGCCAAGAGTGAAATTGATTTTCAAGCTTCCCCCAATGCCCGCCAATGACAGGCGCAGCGATCAGAAGTACTGCATTCCCACACACGTACATAAACACACATACACGAAAACATAATCCGCCCTCCAAATCCAGAAATTAAACCAATAGGCATAAAATGAATTTCTCTGGAAAAATCCTTAATATGTAATTTTTTTTTGCAGTGGCTAAAGATATATCCCCTATCCAAAAAAAAAAAAAGTTAAAATTATTTTAGTAAGCAGATGACGATCAACAGGGCCGTACAGCCTGGAACACCAGTCACCATCCTGCCACTACCGCGTAGCGTGAGGCTGGGCAATCATTTAATGACTCAGGGCAATGGTTTACTCTTCCGTTTGTTAAAATCCCCTTCCAATGCCAAAAGAGTAAAATTCCTGCTCTTGATAATATCCCATATAATGCATACAGGACAGACCCCTAGTGTTACTACCAGTCAGATAATTATGCAGAAATAATGCACCGTTCTTGTGCTTTGTAGACAGAAGCTCACAGAGCACAAAGGCTCTCTGCCTTGAAAGGGGGAACTATGCAAATGTTGGTGCCTAACAGCTAAAGGAATGGGATTCCATGGTAACACAGATGCTCCCGGGTCAAGTACATGTTCTGAGAAAGCAAGGGACATGCAAATGGACACAAAGTAAGCGGCCAGGGCTTCCCCCAGTGGGGTTCTCTCTAATCAAGTCCTTGTGCCTTAAAAGTGACAATTTTGTGGCCGCGCTGAGTACAACACAAACACTTAGAGATGAAAGGCAGGGGCTTCCCAGTCAGAGGCTTCCCGCCTCATTCTCCCAACCCAAAAAAGTGGACGTTCATCTTACTGAAAACTGGTGGAAAATAATAACTCCCACCCTGTTTGGTATGGCCAAGAGCCCAGATTTAAATTTTAGCATTTGCTGGGATGCTACTGTTTTAATCGAGTCTTGAACTGTTTCAGCCACTCGAAAGGGGAGGTCAGAAATGGTGGGTGGGCAAGTTCAAGGCCAGGTGGGCTCCCCTGAGTCAGGACCCAGGTGAGGTGTAAGGTGATGGCGGTCTCATGGCCTGCGGGCAGTCTCCAGAATGGAGGGCAAGGCATTTTCAGGGGATGAGTTTTGGAGAGCTGGGGTCACCACAAGGAGATCTGAACTTGTTTTCAATGCTGAACAAGTTTCAGAAGCAAAAAGGTTCAAAGCAGTCGGATGGCCAAGTAAAGAAATAAGTTTGCCAGCAGCCCTGGGTCTCCCTGCGGGCCACTCCCCAGCTTGGGCAAGAGGTTATTCGGGATCTCTGAGTCCCCTTCTTAGCATCTGTGAAATGAACGGGCTGACACAGCCTGAATGTCTTCACGGCTCCTTTCAGGTCTCAGCAGTACTCCCCAGATTTCCATCTCTGTGGTCCGTTTTTATTTAGCAAAATCAAAATCACCTTGGGCTCCTTGTCACCAATCACACCATCTCCATTAACCACGTCCCAGGAGCCGCTGGTTACGTGATTTTTATTCCAGGCTCCAGGGATGTCCCACCAGCTCAGTGATGGAAATGAGTTTTCCAAGCCTCCTTCAAGGGAAAATAAAAATATTAAAGTCGCCTTTGAAAAATCCTGCCAAGCTTCTAGGCTTACATCTTGAGAGGACATTTTTTATTTAGAGCACCCCTGAGAGGTGGAAAGAAACGAGTGATCTGGGAGAATGTTCCTGTTTCGACAGATTGAGCCAATGTTCCCTAGCAGGAGAGATCTTCAGAAACACACCCTCCTAGGCCTTTGCACAGAAGTCCTGCTGGGTACCGACTCCTGCCAAAATTTCTAGATACATGCAGCATCACTGTGACCACTCACAGCCCTGCTTCTGGAAGCATCCTCCTCCCCCACTCTCCGCCACCCAGCTTTTGTCCCCGGCATCCTATCTGTAATGACCAGGTCTCTGGCTTCCAAAACTTTCTCTCACAGGGACCACCCTGGTAGCTAACAGAAATGAAGGCAGTACCAGGGTGGTTAGGGCGGCATCCAGCAACGTCTCCTGGAAAGGGCCAGAGAGGAGTCTTTTCCGCTTTGTAGGTCTGGTGTCAAAATCAAGGTCACTATGTAGATACTTACAAAACAAAAGAAAAAACACATTTCCACATTTCTTTTATCTACCAAATCCTAAATACAAAAATTCTCACTGAGTACAATCACTTGCAGAATATGAATTTACTAATGAGAGATTGTAATTATTTGCGGGGGATTCATATGATATTTCCCTTAATCGGGGTTCAAAAGTAGTGTTTCCCATCATCAATTCAATGGCACTGTCCATCCATAAAAATCATCCAGAGCTTTCGGGCCTTACAAAGGCAGAGAATAGGCAGCATGTGGCCGGCAGGCTGTAGTTTACTGATTCAGGGAAGTTTAGGGCACAAGTTTTTTGAGATTCTGGCTAAGTCTGCGTTGAATACTGGTGCTAAAACTTACTTACCAGCTTCTGACTTCACTTCTTCAACACAAAACTGTCTCCTCTTTATATGAGAGGCCAAGAAGTCACTGGGAGCCTTCTGTGAACTAATCACTAACATCCGTCAAACTCCTACGAGTACGAGGTCCCAGAAATTATTCTAAGTGCTCTCTGTCCGTTATGTATTAACTCATTTAGTGCCTGAAACATTCCTACAAGGTGGATGCAGTTCTCACACCCATTTTATAGATGAGGAGACTGAGGAACAGAGAGGTTAAGCAAAATGCCGGTGGTTAGCCACCTACGTACGAACACAGGCAGATGGAGGGCACCGCGCACCACACAGCGCCTTCGAGCTCTGTTTGATGAATGTTGGCGATTATCACTTCCACTGTTGTTAATGAGGTATGTCAATGAAGTAATAATTAGGATGAATTTTTAATGTACATTCCAGAACACAGACATCAACATGAGTTTGTCCTTCAAGGAGTACGCCTTTGGAGGCTTTCTGTGTTCCAAAGCATCATTGTTCAAAACGTTCTTGGTTCTACCCTTCAAAACCATAGTTTATTAACTTCAGGGGGCGTTCAGATTCAGTCTTCCCTGCTCCTAATTTCCCTTTCTACATTATAAGCTAATGCATTAATTAATAAAATATCAGACTGCTTCATAAGATGGTCTATTGTTGACTTAGGAGAAAAACTCCCAGCATCCTTTCGTGGTTAAACAGAAAATTTAAATGCCTGGCCAAGATGCTTCCCAGTTTGTCAGTGTCTGTCTTCCTGATCCGCTCACTAGGACCAGCCCACACCCAACCTCCCGTAGGCCTAGGAGCCGGGGCCAGGGAACCAGCCCGCACTGCCTGATGGCACACCCTCTTCGCTGCTGCCCCTCGGCCCTTCACTCATCTCTCCTGGGTCCCCGCTTACCCCAGCCTCTGCACCAAACTGCCAGACATTCCTCCCCAAACATTCACATAGTCCCCTCCAGTCCTTAGGAACTAAATGGAAGAGGAACACTTCCCAGGAGGTGATAAGTTTTCTTAATTTTCTTTAAACATTCACCCCCAGAATGCAAACCTGAGGAGGCCCAGGAGAGCAGATGCAAAGCCCCCATAAGGAGCTCATAAACCAGGCCCTGGAGGTCCACCCCGAGGCCCCTCTTCCCTCTGGAAACCTCGGGTACCTCCAGAATTTTAAGTGCAAGATGATGTCTCCAAATCCATATCGCTGATCTAAATCTCTCCTCCAGGCCAACAGCATGTCTAATCGGCTGGACCATGCCCACTGGCACAGTACCCCTGGATTTCCCACTCTCCCAAAAAGCTCAGTGTGTCAACTACCGTATGTTCAAAAGCTTCTTTCTTCTGGCTTTCGACTCGACTCATGATCACATCCTCACACCACGGGACTCTGTCCACCCGCATCCCCATTCCCAGCCCCTCCACCCCATTCAACTTGCAAAGCCCCCACCTCTCTCTGTAGGCATCTATCCAGTAGAAAGACGAAGCCAGCCAAACTGCCCACCTTATATGCCATTTTAAACATTCTAGAAGTTGTATTTAAAAAGTAAAAGAAAAAGGTAAAACAAATATTAATATGTTGTATTTAATGTAATATATCAATAATGCTATGATTTCAATATGTAATTGATGTAATATAGGAAGGAGATATTTTACACTTGTCTTCATACTAAGTTTTCAAAGTCCAGTGTGTGTTTCCCACTTACAGCACGTCTTGATTCAAACCAGCCATGTTGCCAGGGCTCAGTGGCCACATGTGACTAGTAGCTGCCATGGGGGACAGTGCAGATCTAAACCCCACCCAGCACTCACGGACCAGCTACACTCCTTCCCCCTGCAAGATCCCTCTAGTTCCTGAAGCTCTTGTGTATCTTTTTCTTCTTTGAACTGCTGTTCTAATGATGACCAGCACACTTTTTCCCACATATTTTTATGACGGTAAACTTTGTCTTTGCAATCAGGCTCCAGAGATATTAAAACCAACATATACTTTAGCCGCAGCATCTCTTATCATGATGCCAGACCTTAACCATTCAAAGAATATGTGTTAATTTGTGGACAAGGCATCAACTAATTCTGTCAGCAATAAATAAAGGGGAAAATTGAGGGTCAAATCATTAAAAATTTTTAAAAAAAGCAAAACCACAGTAACATTCAGCTGAAGAAAATGACAATCATATGAAAATATACTGTTACCCCTCTATAGCGCTGTTATTCAATTTAATCTGTATTTTGGGGTGTGTAAGTTTCAAATGCTGGTGTGTTAACACCATGTCTGCAATCCTCACCAAATATGAGGGAATAACACTGGAGAAATACTAGAGATGATAATAAATAAAAAAGACATTGGGCAGAAGCTCCTCATCACACTGTGGGATTTTTTTTGGTGGGAGGGGGTGTTCCTTATCTAGCTGCTAATGCCATCAGTAGACCCTAGTGTCCAAGAGGGACTGTCTACCCCATTCATGTAGAATCCCCAGTCCTGGGGCAGTCAGTTCCATTACTCCATTGCTCCTAGTTTCCCTTTCTAAATTATAAACTAATATATCTGCCAATAAAACATTATACCGCCTCATAAGATAGTCTATTGTTTAATGAGGGTCAAAAGAAGCTAGTGGAGTGTCTAGCGCAGGGCCAGTGTTCAATAAAGGTTTATGGACTGAACTGGTGACAGGTAGGACTGGTACCTGAACCATGATGATGAGAATAAGGATAATGTGTGATGAGAAATACTGGAATCAGTGCGAGCAGAGAGGCACTGCACAGGAGAAATAAACTTGTCTTCCTAATTTCTCTAAGGTTATTCCCGTATGTCTCAGAAACAGTCAGGTGGGGAGATACCACCTGTCTATAAAAGATGTGCAGAATGTGGGAGCAATGTCACCAGGAAGATCCTTTTCTTTCCTCCGCTAGATACAGAAAATCTCAATATCCTCATAGTAAAGTGTCGGGAGATTTTACCTTGGCACATTGAAGGGGATATATAATGACCCACTGAATCAAAAAATGAACAAATAAGAAATACGATGGGCTAAAGCGAACAAGGTCAGATGAAGGTAAAGTTCACATGATTCATGGAGGAAGGCGAATTCTGCTGAGTAGTTAACAGGACACTTCTCTGTGCTTTTAAGCAATTAAGAGGCATCATGAGTGTTTCAAGGCTAGAAGTGACTTCCACTGGGCTGTTTAATTTCCCTACTCACAGGCAACTTCTGTATCTCCATCCTACTCTGAAATTACCCATGAGTATAAGCCTAGGCCCCAAACTTAAAGGAAATATAATGTATCTTTCCTGTTTATTTTTGGTGGCATCTAAGGTATGTGTAGAGGGATGGGGTGGGTGGGTGTGTGTGTGTGTGTGTGTGTGCATGTGTGTGTGAGAGATTACACCCCAAAATGGGTGAGCTGGCATTATCAGATGCCTTAACAACATACTAGATAAGCAACTGCAAAATCAAACCAATAATGAAAACAGTCATGGTCAAAGACGGGCTCAAGGAATAATTAACTCTTAAAAGGACGCTTTGACTGTCACATACAACAACTTCAGCATCTTTCCAGTGAGTACTCATGTGAGGAGGGTTCCTTGACCGACTGAAATAGAAGCATGTCTGGAGGAACAAGGGCAGTCTAACTGCTGACAGAGGACAGAGTAATGCAGATTTGGCAGGCCAAGTACATTTGTTTCCTAGGCCTAATTCGTTTTGAGAACCATTTCCAAACAGTTGGAAGACTTTAAAAGAAATAGATACCTCACTGACAGCTCAGTGGCCCAATAACCAACCCTCATCACCGACTAGCCTTCTGAGGGAGCTTGACATTTTGCTCTTCACCTTTCTGTGCATCTCACTGATCACCAGACCCCTGCTTGTCAAATTCCCACCGACCCACCAGCAGTTTCTCCCTGCACATTTCCAGTGTCGTGAAGATACAAACCACAGTAAATAATTTAGTCCTTGCTAGACTGGTCTTAAAAGTAGGGAATGTGCCTTATTCATCAGTTTACCCCCAGTGCCTAGCTCGAAGCCTGTTACATATTAAAAACAGTATAAATAGTTGTTGGACCAAAGTGGGGTTGTTGATTTCCTTTTGGAAACACTGGAAGAAAATATCTCTCTTCTAAGGCCAACTCTCCTCTGTATTACTCACAAATGGTCATCCATTAAACCTATATTTAGACTTTCACTGCTTAGGAACCTCAAATTTTCCTTCAGCATGCAAAGGGCAGCTGGTAGGTCATCTCCTTCTCTGCACCGGTCCCCAAGCTGTCTCTAGCTCAGGAAACCAGTTCTTCTGTATTCTGGAAGCAAATCACCTCTCCTGTTTGCATAAAGGGGCATAAAAATCATGGGGACATTAACATAAAACAGAGTAACCTTGTTCGTGTTTTAGTCTATCTCATGATTTAAAAAGCAGAAAAGGAATTCGCAGTTTGGAACATTTGAGATTTGTCAAAATATGCAAAAGGTCTGATGGATTCTGAAGTTTATCTCTCCTCTGCTCCATGCCTACTGACATCACAAAGAACCATTTATGATTTAGGGGAAAAAAAACATAGAAGTTTGAAATTTCTTGCTCTTCACAAATGTTGAAATTGTGCCAAAGGAATAATGACAGTTATAGGCTTAAGTGTATGAAATACATGATCATACTCCCCAGGGTAGACAGTTACAGTAATTATATTGGAAAAAAATATCACAGAATGTGCTAAAATTGTAGCTAAAATAATTTGTCATTGCAGGGTTGTAGAACATTCATAGGAAGGTCTGATGGGTGATGGCAGAAAAGTTTCCTATGCCTCCCGGACCTGCATTTATTAACCAGTTAAGTGGGATAATCAAGAAAATGTGGATACATTCACTTAATGCCATATACAGTTACATGAAAGCCAATGAAAAAAGTCTGCATGAAAGTTATTTGGAAATATACAAAGAACCATACTGTTATAGTATTCACTGAAGATAAATATTTAAAGATTGCAATTTTTTTCTTTAAAAACACTTAAATAAAGCAAGGTCACTGGTATAAAGTATAATGATGTATCAATTCTGATGTTTAATTCAGGATACGGTTTCTTAAAGAACGTTACCTGTCAACTAATGAGTCCTCATTTAGACAAAGATCTCTAGGAACTTACAAGGAAATATAATCAGGATATATTAGGTTAAAAAAAAAAAAGCTGCATCTAAAAGCAGACTGCCTTCTGTGTTAAGACAGAAGAAAGGAAATCCCCACTCACACACTTATTCGTGCAAAAAGAAACAGAGGAAGGGTAGCCTGGAAAGTAGTAAAAATGGCTTCCCAGAGGGATGCTTGGGGCGGGGGACGGTGGGGGCAAAGGAAGGGGAAGGGAACAGTGCTTCTCTGCCTACACCTTTCGATATACATACAGTTTTGACTTTTAAACCTTTCAACGGTTTCCCATATTAAAAAATACAATTCAATCCTCCCAAGAAATGAAAAGCAAAATAAACTCTACATTTGAATACAAACAGTATGGGTGAGATACTGGCATTGTGATTATGTAAGAGAATGGCTTTCTTTCTACAAGACTCGAGACTCTCGTGCTGGAGTATTTGGGAGTGAGGTGTTATTAGAGCTGCACTTTATTTGCAAATAGTTGAGCCAAAATGAAAATGTATCTGCAGATGCATACTCACATGTGAGCGCACACACACTCACACACACACAGATAGAGAAGGAGGGACATAAGGCAAGGGACACAAAATCTCACAACTTGATGAGCCCACGGGAAATGTCACCAAAAAACATTTTACTTTCATTCTTTTTCTCCTACCACCAAACAGAATTTTACCCTGAGCCTTGGAGAGCTGCTCAGGGCTGCCTTGCCTCATTGGTAGAGGCTGGAGGGCAGGGGGTCAGAGAGGCAGGCAGGAGATTACCCCCTGGGAGATGAGACTGAGTCCTAGGAAGAAACATCTGGACTTAGTCCCGTGTGCTTGGGGGGGAAAAAAAAAACTTGGAACAAGTCTTCCTGCAGGTCAGATTCTGAGGCAAAATGGCTCAGTAAAAGACACTTAGCAAATTTAAAATTTTGATTTACAATAACACGTTGCCCTTCAAAAGGACCATATAACCAATCAGTGAAATATACTTTGGGCACTTTGTTTTAAAAAGGGTCCCTTTAGTGAAACAGATACTTGATTAGAAGGACAAGAAAAGCAAGTTAACATTGACCCTGATTCATGACCTTTTTAGTGGTATCTCCCTGTCAATTAAGGCAAAGTGCTCTATTCAGGGAGTCCCATCTCCCTCAAACTAGTTCTTCCATGGTTTATTCTATCTTTACCCGGGGAAAAATGGATAATCAAGTCATTCTGAAAAAGCTATTACCGTGAAACAATGGTAAAAGGGACAATTAGGAAATCAGATTTTCACCCAACCATGTATTTCCTGAAAACCCATAAACAGAGTAAAATGAAGGATCCTTGTCAAGAATTGTGTTAACTATTTTTATTTTTTAAAATTTTGTTTTATTGATGTGTACTTGAGTTACAATATTATATTAGTTTCTGGTGCCTGGCATAGAGATGTAGTACTTTTATAGATTATATTCTATCTAAAGTTATTACAAAACAGTGGCTATATTTCCCTGTACAATACATTCTTGTTGCTTATCTATTATTTATATAGTTTCTGTCTCTTAATCCTCTAGCTCTATCTTGCCCCTCCCTCCCTCCCTCTCCCCACTGGTAATCACTAGTTTGTTCTCCATGTCTGTGAATCTGTTTTCATTTCAATATATATATTCATTTGCTTCATTTTTTAGATTCCACATATAAGTGATAACGTGTTTCTCTTATTTCACTAAGCATAATACTCGGCCTCTACACATGGTTACAAATGGCAGAATTTCATTCTTTTTTATGACTGAGTAATATTCCATAGTATGTACATATATATACACACACACACACCACATCTTCTTTATCCATTCATCTGTCGATGGGACACTTAGGTTGCTTCCATATCTTAACTACTGTAAATAATGCTCCTGCTGTGAACACCGAGGTGCATGTTATCTTTCTGAAGTAGTACTTTTGTTTTCTTCAGGTATATACCCAGGAGTGGAACTGCTGGATCATATGGTAGTTCTAAGTGTTAAACTATTTTTTTAATGAATTTAAAGAATACTTTGAGTCATATGAAAAATGCCACTGTTTTATAAAATAATTAAAATATTATTTACATAATATTCTTCAATTTGCAAAAGAAAGCCTAGGAGATGTATATTGGAAAGATGGCCTCCTTTCATGAATGCTCCAAGGCAGAGATAAACTGGAGGAGGGGCAGCCGCCCACACCTTCAAAAAATAAGTGTAGAGTATCTGATAAAATCTGTCTTTTGGGACACCAAGAGTCCCCAGTCTGTCTCCCTCAACAATAGATTTATGGTGGACAAACGCATCACAGCCCAAATGGTAAAGGTACAGATGACTCACAGTCAACTTAAAAAAAGGTAGCAGGTAAACAAAGTATTATGTAGACCAGCAAGAACGACTCAGCTTACAAAAACCCTTCTGTGAAATTCAAAGATTGCCTGACATCCTTGTTCTGAACTTTATGGTAGTGTGTGGGTCAGGAGAAACATGAAAGCTGAGTACCACTCTAAGAGCTGGGCTATTTTTCTATGGTTCCCTGTCTACAACGTCACTCATCCAAGTGCCTGGTTAGCAGGGGTTGCCATCAGTCATCAGAGCTCAACCCTACAAAGCCAGCTAAGATGCAGTGCAAGTCATTTGCTGTTGGGTATAATGAGGTGGTGCTGTTGCATTTTTATTGCCATTAGAATAAATTGTTCACAAGAGAAAGATGCTTCAGCTATTAAAATAAGTGAGGGGGAAAAAAGCCCAGGTATATAAGTATGTTTTATGTGAAACGCTCAGCTGAACATCTGCAAATCATTTGAGTTCTGTAAGCTAATAAAAATTGTATGTGCTTTTTCCTCCGATTTATCCTCCAGAATTTTTTCTTCTGTCTACCATTCATAAGAATACATTTTTATTTTCTCCTCCATCAACATTTTTCACTGGCTCCTCTAATATATGCTGTCTCTAAATCTGTACAGAAGAACTACCCAAACACGCTTTCGGAGTTTGTGTAAACCCACAAGTAAGCAAACACACTGATTTGCCCCGCATTTCTGCTGGAATCATACCAACACAATGTCACTGACCCACTGCGCCCCACCAGCCCCTCCAAGTGCAAGCGGCCTGTGTGGGGCCTTTCATAATCAGAGTTGATGCATTTAAACAGATTTAAATAGAGGGCCCTGCCAGGGTGCATGGAAGAGAGAGTATTAGGTTCCCTGAGCACATTTGCCATTAATATTCTGAACCCATGAATGCCAGTAATTTCTTAAAAACTTGACTTTCAATGTCAACTTGAATCTGTTGATTTCTGTCCTAGGATTTAGCAAAAACCTATTATTCTACATCCTCCAATCCTCTCAATGCAATTATGTTGTGTAAGACACCGAAGGGGGTGACTGGCATCTTCAGTTTACTCCCTGAAGATATTTGTCTTTGCTTGAATTTTCTAATAGCAAACCCACTGAAATGCATAACCTGGGGTCTTTCTATGTGCTATTAGCAGATAAAGAATAGAATAGTAGGGACTTGCTTCTAAGAGAAAATCGTGTTCTCAGAAACATACCCTATGAAGAGTTGTTTCCTGTAGACAGTTACAACCTTCAAACTGGTTTTCCTATTGTGCCACCTTTTCCATAGGTAACAGCACACTGAATAAGCAAGACTCACAAAGTATTTCGGTCCTCCACTACTCCTTTATAATGTATTCAATAAAGGGAAACTTCCCCCCTACTCCTGGATAAAAACTCAGGGAACTGACTTCTATGTGGAGGAGGAACAAGATGAGCAGAAGAGACCTCACTTGACTGGCACAGATGGAGCCTGGGCTCGGCTAACATTTAATCCATTTTTCTGGATTCTATGGGCTACTCCTCACCATAGCTCATTATCTCTCACAGCAGGTCCCTTGAAATGGGAGAGTGTCAAGCTGGCCACATACTCCTTCTGCAACCCAAGGTCCAATGATACCCCCAGCTTCCCTTCGCCAGAGCTAGTCAACCCCAGGGGCACCTATTTGACAGCATCTAAGACCTTATCTCTTGCTCATGGGGTCCTCACATCCTTAGGAAATACTCCAGCATCTTCTTCCCCATACATTCACTTTGCTCTGCACACTGAAGTAGCTCGCCAAGAGGATTTTCCAAGGAGAATACAGACCTTCATCTCTTAAATGGCCTTAAAGGGAAGGGCAGGCACCCCTCCTGTCCTCTCTGGGTAGGGGGAGGAGGCCCACGTAACACCAACAATTCTCTCTAAAGATATCTGCTTTCATATTTTCTCTTTTCATCTTCATAACTCAACTCTTTTTATCCCCTATGCACGTAGTGAGTGATTCAAGCATTATAAAACTGGTTTTCGAAATTTTACTAAAAAAAAATCTGTATTCGGTCTGGAGTCTTTGGGGCATCATATGTACTGTGTTTTCATGCCTCAGTCAAAACTCATCATTTGATATCTTGTTAAAAATGCTGGTCTCCAAAGAAGTTACAGAGATGGAAAAGATGCATATAAAAAGATGCTCCACATCCTAGGTCATCAGGGGAATGCAAATTAAAACAATGGTAAAATGTCACTACACAGGTATTAGAACAGCCAAAATCGAGAACACTGAAAACACCAAATGCTAGCAAGGATGTGGAACAACAGGAAGTCCGGCTCCTTGCCGGTGGGAGTGCAAAATGGTGCAGCCACTTTGGAAGGCAACCAGGTGGTTTCTTCCAGAACTAAATACTCTTACCATATGATCCAGCAATCACATTCCTTGAGACTTACCCAAATGAGCTGAAAACTTACTTCCACACAAAAACCTGCAAATGGATGTTTATTCATAATTGCCAAAACTTGGAAGCAGCCAAGATGCTCTTCAGTAAGTCAATGGATAAATAAACTGAGGTCCACCCAGACAATGGGCTATTATTCGGTGTTAAAAAGCAATGCACTATCAATCCATGAAAAGACATGGACAAAACTTGCCCTGAAACTAACACTGTAAATTAACTACACTTCAATAAATAATTTTTTTAAAAAGACATGGAGGAGACTTAAATGCCTATTACTGAGTGAGAGAAGCCAATCTGAAAAGGGTACATACGGTATCATCCCAACTACAGTATCTCACATTCTGGAAAAGACAACACTATGGAGACAGTCAAAAGATCAGCAGTTGCCAGGGGTTAGTGGGGAGCGAGGGATGAAGGTATGGCGCACCGTGGGTTTTCTAGGGCAGGGAAACTGTTCTGTGTGACACTACAACTGTGGGTACCTGTCACCAGACATCTGTCAAACCCCCTAGAATGTACAACACTAAGAGTGAACCCTAATGTGAACAGTGGACTCTGAGTGACCATGACGTGTCGGTCCAGGTTCATCAGTGGTAATGCCTGCACCACTCTGGTGGAGGGTGTTGCTATGAGGGAGGCTGTGAGTACGTGGGGGCAGAGGTTATGTGGGAAATCACTGGACATTTTTCTCAGTTTTGCTGTGAACCTAAAGCTGCTCTCAAAAAATAAAATCTATTTAAGAGGAAAGCAAAAAGGGTTGGGGCCGGGGGTGTGGAGTGGAGGTGCGGGAGGGGTGCTACTCCCACATTAAGCAACTAGCAATATTTTGTTGAATATTCTCAAAAGTGCCTCCCTTGTCTCATCTGTAGTAAACAAGGGAGTGAATACTCTGGCTGAAGAAGTAGCCAGATTTTGAAAATTACCCCTGATCCTCCCTACATTCCTCAGACTTCCAAATTATCCACATGGAGAATTAATCATATTTTGGCCTTTGATGCTGCCAAGCCACACAATGAAACTCCTGACCCAGATTCCTCCGATGCTGCGCAACCAGCACACGGTGAAAAAGCACAGCCCAGAGGAACCAAGATCCTTCACTGTTGAGGTGATTTTTCTGGTTTTCTGAGTTATTCTGACATGACCTTTGTTCCCGTTATTTGCCTCCAGGATAACATTTATTCAACCATTTTCACGACTCTTTGAGAATCTGATAAAAAATTATGTCTCCTCTACCCATTTCTGTATGTAATTTCCTGTCTCTGTGGGATCTCTGAAACTCATTCACAAATTCCCTCAGCTCCCTACACGTAAACAATGCTTAATATCACTCACAACCACACGCCATACACTCTGTATCCCACCACAAAAACGTTTTGGCATTTCTTTGGAGCCGAAATGAGAAAACAATGTATCCCCACAAGCCAATCAGTTTTTCATCATTTTCATCAAATGTTTATAAAGCAGCCACAGGATACAGAGCATCAGGACAGGAGGGTGGCTGGCACTGGACTCACAGTGTGATTCTCTAAGAAACACTTTCCTTGCCCAACGGCATGCACTTGAGTGATTGCAACTACAGGCTGAAGCTCCCGGATCTCTCTGACCCAGATTTCCTTCCCAGCTTGGACTGGAAAGGCTACTGGGCATCCCCATATGGGCATAGTTACCCCAGAGTCAACAAATCGGGAACACACTATCTTGCCCCCAAATTGAGCTCCTGGTGCAGCATATCCCCCACTTGGTGAACGGCACCCCTGTCTAACCATCATCCACATGAGAAACAGGGGATACTCTTTGAGCCTTCTCCTTTATTCAGATATCCAATCCATCCACAAAGTTCTGCCCCCATGAAGCCCTAAGTGGTTCTTGAATCCATTCACCCCTATAACCACTGCTCTGTTTGTGTTTGATTGACAACATTGATGTATGTGATGTGAGTTTTTCTTTAACTCTGAATCTCCCCCTCTAAAGACATAAGACCCTTTGTTCTCTGATTAGAGACCTGGAAGACACAGCTGAAGGATGAGCAGATATTGGAGGACAACCCTGGAAGCAGAGCCCCGTGAGTGAGGGCAATGGTCACTGAAATTTTCTAACGATGAGGCAGTTTTGATTCCGGGTGGTCAGGAAGGTTTAGAAAGGGTGATTTTTATTCAGCCTTAATTAAAGCCTTTAATTTTCAACTCAGCCAAGAAAATATCTGACTGATACAAACAATAATTTGGCCCTCAGACTACATCCTCAAGGAATTATCTTAGAAATGTGGCCTTTATCCAAGTGCTATATCCAGAAAAATAAAGGCTGTTGAAGAACCATTCAGTCACAGCTTCTTCTCCTTAACAAATTAAACCAGTATCTGGACCAGATTATTCAAGAAACGTTCACTCTCACTTCTAAATATTTTTAAGCGGTGGAAGACAATATCATTTATTATTAAAATGGGGAACCTCTGTGACTATGCTAAGAATTTTCAGGAAACCAAAGCTCTTCAATTTTAGTGTCTACAAGAAACAGACATTGCAAAAAGACACAGCGGACTACACAACACCGAACACTTCCTCACCAAGCATATCGGGCACATATGGTTTAGTTTTAATAACAAACCAGTTATAACGTTGGTTTAGTACTCACTATATATCAATCAGTATGTTAACATTTTATACAAGACACATCATCTCACAGAAGCTATGATATTCTTACTAAAAGTACCTCCATTTTATGATTGGAGACACCAAGGTCTAGGGGGGTTGGTAATTTATCAAAGATCGCACAATCTTGACCTCAAGCCAACAAGACCAACAAAGAGTGTCTTTGAGTATAACTTCATGTCATAGAGGAAGGCAACAACAGGAGGCAGGTAAATTAAATTTGATGTAGTTTATGTCCTAGAAAAGGTGGAGGAGGGCAGGACGAGGAGGGGGGGAATGGTAGCATACAAAGACCAGTTTAGTGCCAGGTACACAGTAGGCTTCCATAAACTATGACTGATTAAGTTGAAAGGGTAGGTAACTAAGGAAAACTGGGCTAGATGAGGTAAAATCTTGTGAACTCCTAAAACTGAAATGAAAATGGCATTATAACAAACACGCAGACTAAAAAGGATTTACTGACACGTGACCATTTCGGCCTCCCACAAACCCTCATGTGACCCCAGCCAATCTGCCTCCACCCCAGAGCCAGTCCCATTTAACCATTCCAAACCACCAGTACATTCCTGAAAATGCTGAGTTTGCTGTCCAGCAGGGATCTATTAGCCAACCTTGAAATTAGCTTTTTTTAGAGTTGCATTTCATGTCATTACAAAGTCACCACATCACCAACTACATTTAATAATGTTTTTATTGTAATAGTTCTTTATTCTAATGCGAATTTCAGAAAATTATTAAAAGTATGATTAAGAAAGAATAAATCATGTATGTCACAACTCAGAGATCATAATACTTGCATGCTCTTGCTTTTGGTTCCTTTCTATGTATATATGTTTTATCCACTTACTACTTATCTATGTCTGCCCCTGGGTTGGCTCCTAGGAAGTAGCCTCTGAACCTTTAGAATATTCTGCCTGTTAAGAGTATTTTTGTATTCCTGAGACCTTGAGCCATTCCAGACTAACATGACCAGATAAATTTATTTATTTACGGTGAGTGCCTATTTTTGCTCCAAGAATCTGAAATCTGAGTAGCTGTATGCCTACATGACTGACCCCCAATAGAAACTCAGCCTCAGGGGAGACTTCCAGGTTGGTACCAAGGCTAGAGTCAGTGTCCCTGGTTGTTAATACTTCGCACGCGTTGTCCCACATCACTGCCGGGAAAATCAGGCACACCCCATGTGACTCCACTGGGAGAGGACACTTAGAAGCTTACGCCCTGCTTCTCCTGGACTTAAACAAATGAGCCTTTTTTCCTTTGCTGATTTTAATCTGTATCCTTTCACTGTGATAAACTAACCATAAGTATAATAATTTTTGAGTCCTGTGAATTATTGAGCCTTGAAGGTAGTCTTAGGGACCTCTGACACAATCTGCTTACCTGAGAACTCTGTAAGCTTAAGTTGAGCCAAACTCCAATATAACCCAATCATGTGTTTAAGTAATGAAAAAAATTCAAAGAACACACACTAAGGATCCGTTAATGGACACACAGGTTTATTTAGTAATAAATTCACCCAACAGATGTGTTATTGGGTCCCATTAGGTACCCGACAATAAGAGGCAACAGTTATAGGACAGTGCCCTACTCTACTTCTGTGTTCTAGGGGGGACATCAACAGTATGGAGTCTGGACAGAGAAGGGCAACCAAGATGGTTGACAGTTTTGTAAACCATCTGTATCAGTTAGAACACAAGGAAAAACCTCACTAAACATGGCTTAAACTAGTAAGAGTTTATTTTTCTCACATAACACAAAGTATGGCGGTCAGGAATAGCCAGCATTAATTCAACTACTCATTACTGCAATCAGGGAACAAGGTAGTTTCTTTCTGTTCCAGCTTCCTGAGCACACTGGATTTCATCACCATGCATATTACCTAAGAGCTGCAAGATGGCTGCTACAGCTCCAGACATCACAAATTTAACTAAGCTTTCCCGGAAATCCCAGAGATACTGATTTCATTTCATTGGCTACAGCAGCCATGAAGCTACTCCAGTCATGGAGTCTAGGGAAACTACTTTATTTGGCACACCATCACCCCAATTTGGGCTTCTATTAGCATGACAGCTGGGAACGGGGATATTGTAGCCAACCAATAGTAACTACATCACCACCTGGGACAGGGATGCTTCACATACTGATGCAAATAAGAAAAAGAGGAAACTGGGCATAAAGAAGGAAAGTACAGGAAGCACAGGAGAAAAGTAATATTTTTGCAACCCTGCCTTTGAAAAAGTTAAAGATGCTGAGTTAAAACATTTAGCCTGGGGATTCCAATCCTTTCTGTGAGAGTTACTTTGTGAGGAGAGGTGAGGAGCCAGATCATAAATGTCCTGCTCAACTCCACCAAACAGGGCCCTGGACATATAGTCTGGGGACCATGAAAGTTAAAGAAACTATGTCCTAAGTAGATGAGGGAAAACAAAATTCTGGGGTCCACACAGAAGTTTGTTTCCCTCTTAGTCAATCGTAATATGATACTCAAGGTCCCCAAGGCTTTTCCTCTCCAACGCCTGCCACGTGTCCTTCAAAGTGAAAGATTCTCTCCTTGACCAAACGCTAGTTAGGCTCCTTTGAACCCTCCTCCTAACTAAGCCTTGACTTTCAGACCTGTGTCCTTCTTTGCATTGCCAAATTTTAACAAGAATCCTGTTACGTCATTTTAGCAAGAATCACCCACCTTCCGTATCTGACCAAATTCTTCATCCCCTGCCATCCCCCAGGTGATGACTGGTCATCCTGTATGCCCTCAGCAAAAATCTTGTGAGGGAGGCTAGCCAGAACCCCCCACTCCTGTCAGTAATGCTTCCCCTCAGTAATTTTCCATCCACTGACTCCCCATCCTGCCCCTGGACTGAAAATTTCCACATCTCCTTGTGGTATCGGGAGTTGAGCCCATTTCTCTCCCTGCTGCAAAGCCCCACTGCAGTGATTCCCTGCACCTACCGTGACAGTCCTCCTGCCTTCCAGTTCTTTAACAAGTGTCATGAATAAATTTTTATTTAATAAAAGCCATGAGGAGGAGACAGGAATAAACAGAAGGAAAGGGAAACATTTATCCAGAGAAGGACCCCAGTAGAACGCTATGTCTGAAGAGCATCAGATGAAATTTGCAAGAAAACAGATTTTGTCTCAGTGAAGAATACCCGAAGAATGAGAACCATTCCACCCTTCAAACAGATCTGCACTGACATGCAAAGCATCTTGAAACAGGAGAAATTTGAGAGTCACAGTACTGTATATATACCAATTAAGGTAGTAGGGAAGACATTCCTTCTTGGATAAGAGGTTGGACCAGATGATTAAGGATCCCCCTGTGGATGAAAAAGGTGGCCTGTCCTATCAGTAAACAAAGGCTGTTGCAGCCATCAAGCCAGCAGCCACTGTGGCCACCCCCAACTGTGCACCTTGAGGGATTCAGGATGGAGAAATGCAGGAGACTGGCCCTAGAATGTTAAGGTGCATGTCAAAGGAATGATCTCATGAACCAAGATTCTTACATCTTTCCATACATGGAAAAGCACTAACTCCAGTGAACTTGATACATCTGTTTTGCTTTAATTAACAGTAATCTTTTAAAGTTCCAACTACCTGGCTTTTGTTGCAAAAATTCCTAAATGCCCTAGCTCCTCCCTTACCAATTGAGAGCAGTCGCTCAGAGTCATCTGAGAGGCTGTGTTCCAGGCTCAAGTCCTTCAGAAGCCCACCGAATAAAACCTAATTCTCAACTTTTAGGTCATGCATTTTTTTGTCAGTCGACACCCTGCAACTCTAAGATTCTAAGTGTTTTCTAAAAACACTTCTCTGAATAAAGCTTATGAACCATATAATTGGAAGGAAATGGATTTAAATGTTAACAGTGATTTTCTCTGGGTAGTAAGATTATGGTGATTGTAATTTTATATTTTTTGCTTAGCTATATCCTCTAAAAGTTTTGTAGTAAATCTGTGAGAACATTTTAGAGAAATTCCTTTTCAGGTAAAAGGGGAAATTCTGTCTACATACATTTGACCAGGTGGCAACGATAACCATATTAGCTTTCATGTCTTATGAACTGAATTTAAAAATCATTATGGCCTAATAATATTAGAAGGTAATCTTTTGTATTGATTAACTCATAGAGATAAATATTTTATACTTTCTCAAGCTGATAACAAGAAAAAATAACCATCATGGATATTCCATTTTCTTCCTCAATTGACTCTTCCAGCTATTATAAATTAAATTTAGACATTGTGATCCTAGAATATAATGATTAAAGTGGGAAAGTGTATAGATAGACCTAATAGTTTTATTATACTTCACATTACTGATGAATGTTTATTTTCCAAGAATCTCACCTCACTTTTGAGTTACTTGAAGCTCAAGGCAGCTTAAAGGCAAAAAAATATAAAAATAAAAATAAAAGCCTGAAAATGAAGAATGCAAAACACTGTCCTTTTTTCTAGTCTAAGTATACCTAGACTAGGGACAATCTACCAAGTTTAGGACAACCAACACGTGTAAAAGTCAAGAAACCAACCGAACTACAGCCATGTGAATAATTAGCAAGATTTAGCACAGCTCCACCCAACCCTGAAAGAATGGAGAGTCATTCTGAAATAAACCCAGGGCTGATGCTGAGAGCCCAGGCATTGTAAGCACTCCAGGCAGTTTACAGTAGCTTCAAGTACTTTCTAGGAAGGCTACGCTCCTTCCTTGGCATAGACGAGCCTCATGGGCCCCAGAAAGCAACTGGCCCAGGATGGTCTAAGTGGAGGGTACATTTCCATGCCCCTTAACTCTCTTAGTCTAGATCTGATTATGAGGTTTCCCATCCCCCACGACAACATGCTCACACTGACTGCATTTAGAGTCTGATTTTATGCAGGAATGTTCCTCTTCTATTTGTGGGTGCAGTCTTTCTTAAGCAGGCTTCCCTCTAGTGGAGCAGCAAGCTCCCGCCCTGTTCCTGGGAGCGTCCCAGGTCTGTTTTGAATAAAGAGGCCCTAATTGTTTTGAGATTCTGACATGAGATACTCATTGTTTTACACTGATTAAATGGCTTCTTGATCATTCTTCCCTGGACTGGATGTTAACCAAAACTTTAAGGGCCAAAAGATGCCTTTGGAATTCTTTTTCCCACAAACAGGCATGCAGCTTTTCTCCCCAGGCAAGGCGTGAGCAAATGGGCTAACAGAATTCTCGGGAGAGTATCTGCTCACAGGTAAATAGGGTAACTCTTCTCGGGTATTCTGTGCCCAAGATCCCTGCTCCAGCCCACCAGCCCTGCCTGCCATACCCTCCAAGGAGCTCACTCCCAAATGTCACCCTATCACATCACGCACTCCCACTGGCAAGAAAAGCTGCCCATCCCCTCTGCCAAGCCAAAGTCCCTCTGACTTTCCATGGTAACCCCAAACCCAGGCTCCCTGATCAGGAGTCCCTCCTCTGCCCTACCCACCGCAGATGACCTCATTCCTCCCCCCAGCTTCTTTCATCACCTCCACTTCATTGCCAACAAGCACACACAGCAGTACTTCACGTTTTGGTGGGTGACTTCATGCTCAGAACTGATGACCGTGTTTGTGTAAGTATGGGTGTCCTCGCCTCTACAAAACTCAAAACCTAGGCATCCAGGCTCCTAAACAGCAGGGAGCATGTAAGTTCTAACACTCTTCTAATATTTCAAATGACCTTGTGCAATACATTGCAGGGAGGGGATTGTTAACAGATTCGAGTCAGGGAGATGCTGATAGGCTAGAATTTTTAATGTGCGATCCAGATTGGCGAAACCCAAACTGTTCAAAAGTCCCTTCTTATCCCATTCCGGGGACGACTCCTGTATCGATGCCTGTGATGATTTCTGTCCCCTGGGCCTTCTGTCACACAATAGAGTCTTTGTCTACAGATGTATATATGTCTGGATGTATATGCAGTATGTAAACACACACACACACACACACACACACACACACACACACACACACAGAGCAATGCACAAAGGAAAAGCATTCTACTGGGAAGCAAGATGACTGGGCTAAGGTACAACTCGGTAACTGACCCCTGGACCTGTGCACAGGCGACAGCACTTTACCAGCTTCAATGATCTCATATGCAAAATGGAAAACTATGACTGGAACATTCCAGAGAAGGTGGGGTCTCCTTCTCAAAGTACCATGATAAAAGGAAAGCATTGTTGTGGATTTTTTTTTTTAAATGGATGAGGTCCGACTCATTCATTAGTAACTATATGAAAAATAAAAAAGTTGGAAGACAGGTGTCCTCTTCAGTGTTCCTTTTGCAAGAGAGACAGTTTTTCTACTTTTCTACATAAAGATGTGCCTAAATTGAGTACATACGGAGAAGAGCTACCAGTTAAAAAGTGCCTTCAACAGGAGCTTCCAACTGACCGTAGGAATTTTTAACTCATTTAAAAATCTCACAGTTGGCCTCTGAGCTAGTTGCTGCTATTCTCATTCTAAAGCTGGGGAAACTGAGGCCTGGGAGATTATTTCTCTGGTTCATGGTCACAGAGCTCATAAGAGGCAGAGCCAGGTTTCAAACTGTGAGATGACAGACATGTATGTTACAAAGAGAAGTTTCTGCGGAGAGCTACACAGTGTTAGAAATCCCTGACATTCCCAAGTTTTAAACCTAGTGGGACAGATGGCAAACATCACAGGTTCCTGGAGCTGGGGGTAGCCGTCAGCATGGGTCCCCCAAACATCCCACCCAGACATCTTCCCTTTCCACTGGCCCGAGGCCTCTCCTGTCCCTTCCGCATGGGACAGGACGTAAGTTACAATGTACAATAGCTGCAGAAAGATGAATGGAAAAAGGTGAGTTGAAGGTTCCCTATATTGTAACTTGATCTCCTATGATCAATGGACAGAGTCTAACACACCGTCTGAGAAGAGAGAAAATTCAACCCGCAGGTGACAATAAGTAAAAGTGGAAGTTGACTGACCCACAGCAATCAATGCAATTGCGTGAGTTACTGTTCCACGCTACACCTGATAGTAACACCAGCTCGCCAGAGTATACTCGAACGACTTCATAATCCCAGCACGTTTGGGTTAAGAGAGAGGAGGGTCAGCAGCAGCAAGTAGGAGAGAAATCACACCCACAGGTGCACAAAGACAGCTCCCGTTTTGATTCTAAAAGGAAAGGAAAATATAATTCCACTAATTTGCAAAGGAAACTATAATTCCACTAATTTGCAAAGAATGTCTTTGGCTTCTCTAAAAGAGGTTGACCGATTTATTATAGAAACAAGCCCTTCCGTCTCTTAAGGAAGCATCATTTACTCACACTAACGGACTGTAAAATCCATTCCTTCAAAGTATACTTCACTGCCTTAGCGGAGACTTCTGCTTAGAGTAGCAAGAGCATTCATTTCTTCTAAATCCCCAAATCCACCAAGGACTACAAACACAGAGAGTCACAGCTCAGTGGTTCCCACAAGAATCTAGAAAGAGCCACACCACACACTCAGGTGACTTAGAATAAAACCAGCTGTGTAAAACACTCTGCTTTGGTTTACTGGAATTTTACATCCATATTTGCTTAAGTGATGACATTGTTAATGCTGAGAGTCAAGCACCATCTAAATTAAATCCACATGTCCATCTCTCCTAACATCCAAATTAATGATGGCAAATGGACCGTCACCTTAAATATCATATCTCTACATTAAGCATTAACTCTGGTAAAAACTGC
The DNA here is from genome assembly GCF_009834535.1 of Camelus ferus. Lineage (NCBI taxonomy): Eukaryota > Metazoa > Chordata > Mammalia > Artiodactyla > Camelidae > Camelus > Camelus ferus. Next base: position 11,166,283 of record NC_045698.1, on the reverse strand, counting down.
TGACTGTGCCCCCAAATCCATTCTTTCTGTCTTCCACAGTCAGAGTCAAAGCTGCTCACGTGCCACTAAGCTAAAGGCCATATTTTCGAGCCTCACCTGCATCAAGGTGTCGATGTGTGGCTCAAAGGATGTGTGTTTGGGTCAACAGGCTGTGAACCAAAGTGATGTTATGATGTCTGGCTTGTTTTCAACCAGTAAGAAAGCCACTTGCACCAGAGTTCTTTTTGCTCTTCCTGTAAACTGGGACACACAGGTGCACATAATGCCATGAGACTGATGGGTCAAAAGATGGATAGAACCATATCCCAGTATGACTTACCATGCATGTCCCATCTGGATATTATATAAATCTCTTTAAATTCCTTCATTTACTGTATTTTTATAGTCCCTTGTTAAAGCAGCTTAGTTTTAGCCCAGCAAATTCAGTGAAATCAACCTGTTGGTACCATTTACCCTAACTTCCATCCCCTGTGACAACACTGCCCAACAGGACTTGCTCGTGATGGAACTGTTCTTTATCTCCACTGCCCAACGTGGTAGCCACGTGGGGAGACTCAGCCCTTGAAGTGCAGCCAGTGTGCCTACAGAACCGAATTTCTAGTTGTATTTCACTATAGTTAATTAAAAACTAGTTGCCAGTTACTGCTTTATTGGGCAATGCAGTATCTAGAACATGTAAAACTGTGACTGTACAACAATTAGGAAGACCCATTATCATGATAGAAATATCAGTATTTTACAGCCCAGAGCTTTTTGCTAGACTGTAACAGAGCAACAAGAAGGCCGCAATTTTCTCAAAGCCGAAATAGATGTTGGGCTGAGACTGCAGGATGAAGTGTTTAGGGTTGTCATTTTAAAGCTGACACCAGCTTATATTTCAACATGAAGGACACTTGGGATTCTTTCACACTATCATCAATACATTTCTCTTCCATAAAACTAAACTCAGCAGATTATTTTTGTTGGAGAGACAAATACAAAGCAGTTAGCAACAATCAGGCCAACCAAGAAGTTACCATCTTTGTTCCACTGCACCAAGATCTGGGACAGTAAAACTTAATTTCAAGATTTCTGGAACATCTTCTGATCGACTGGGGTACTCGTTTTGTAAAACTCCACGTGGAGAGGTCACGTTTGCATTTATATTTGTAAAATACTGCAAAACTCCGAGAAAAGACTGTGTTAGAAAGGAGACAGATGCCACGGGAAACAGCCATCTGAAACATGTAGCTGAGGCTCTGAATACAATTATGAGAAACAAATAAACCAAACTGGGCAGATTGCCCAGAGACAACAGTCAAATGTAAACTTTGGAGAGAGACAGAAATGAAGGGACGGTATAGGGACCAGAGGGGGCCGGCAGAGGGGATGAGGGCAAGTGAGGAGGGGGAACCGAGGATGAGGGAGAGGGAGGGGGAGAGAGAGGTGGAGGGAAAATAAGCCACCTAGAGTAGGACAAATAATACAATGGCCATGAAGAGGCAAACCAAACAGAAGTGATTGGCCCAAAGTCCTGAGGGTACTCGCAACAGCCCTCATTCAAGCACTCAGGTGAGGGATTTACATAGACAGGTTGTACTTGGTTTTTGCCCCAGGGTGAGTTTATTAGTAATCGGAATTGTATGCTCCTGTCTCCATTGTTGGACAAACTTTAACAGCAATGAAAACAGTATTTTCTAATCGCTATTAAAAGGTGAATCCAAATCTTCCCTCAGCACAAAGCAAGTTATCATTGTTTCAAGATTTAACGTATTCGGATACAAAGCAGTAACAAATAGAGGGGAATACACCAGCCCATCACCCCTTAGCCTGCAAGCACCTGCAGAGAGGAGGCTCCCTCTTGCACGCAAATTTGGGTGTTTCTCTTTTTCTTCCTTTTTCCAGTAAGAAAGGGGCATCGCACTCAGCCTGTCCTTTAGGACTTGAAACTGCGAAACTTAAGTGCTGCAACAGTTTTAAATTAAATGATATTATCCAAAGAGGAGGGGACTCTGTGTGCTCAGAATAAACAGCTAAAATTTTTATTTCCCAAAGTGAAAGTGTTTAAAACTGTAGTTTATAAACGTTGCCCAGACGTACAATGTAGAATAATAGACTAAGAGCTAGACTAGGACACAGCGTCTGATTCCAACTCTGCCTTAAATCAGTTAAATAATTATCATGGTAATAACAATCATAGAGCATCCTATTTAACCTACTCTAAGCTCCACTGCCACCCCAACTGCCCATTTAACACCTTCACCTTACAACAAATATTACCTTAAAATCACTGTGGCACATTGTAATTTTGTGAAAACTTCTAGTCATATATCCCAAGTTCAAGAAGGCAGCAGCCCCAATGCATCTCAGACTTGATGAAATGCAGGTTATAGTAAATCAAAATGTAGCATTTGGGGAGGTGGGTATACCCACCTCAGTGGTAGAGTGAATGAATGCCTAGCATACATGAGGTCCTGGATTCAATCCCCAGCACCTCCTTAAAAATAAATAAACCTAATTACTGCCCCCCCAAAAAAACCAAACAAGCAAAAAAACAGTCAAACCAAAAACCCAAAAACAAAAAGTAGCATTGGTCATTATGTATGTGCTAGGCACTATAACTTTCTCTCTACTAACTTAATCCACTCCCTGACAACGTGGAGGGAAGAACGGCTATTGACTCCATTTGCCAGATGCAGAAATTGAGGCACAGTGACATTAAGAAGCTTGCACAACATCCCATGACTAGTAACTGGCAGAGCCAGTGTGAAACTTAGGAAGTCTGGCATCCAGGTCTGTGCTCTTAGTCATCACGCTCCCTTTGTACCTCACAGGCAACTTTGCACAAGTCTTTTTCAAGTGACACCTTTTTCCATACCTGAGCTGCTTTTAAACCTCAAAGGAGTACACTGGACTAAGCCATCTCTAGAGTCTGATCTGGCTTTAACACGTGGGGTTCTCTGACATGAGAAAGAGCACATCACATCCCCCTGTAGGGCAGATACCATATCATTAAAGAAACAAAACGATCTCTAATTTAAATTATATTTCTCCAGTTTCTTTAAAAAGGATACTGCTTTTCTCTTCATTTACAGAAAAAAAAGAAAAGAAAAGAAAAAAAAGCTTATGGGACAAAACTGAGGTATTTTTGTTCTTGGTTAAATATCAGACATTTTAAATAAAGCAAATATTACCCTTCAGGAAACCTGATCACTACTTTTGTACCACCCTCTGTCTAATTCAGCTACATTTGTCAATCTCTGTCGTACTGGACATTGGCAGACAAACTAAATCCTAGCAAATAAACATGCCAGAACCTGACACACAGCATAGAACTTGATCTTATGACTTTTAAAATAGTAACAATAAAGTACATGTATACATTCACACCACACACACACACACACACACGATTTGTGTGTATGAATGGTATTTTACATTGAAGTGAGAATTCTTCAAAAGATGGGATTTGCCCCACCAATTTTAGAACCATTAAAAAGTCAGTTACTCTAGGAAATGGCCCAGAAAACTACAAATCAGAATGTTACTCCCTATTAATACCAGGTCTGTCTTCAAATCACACAAACACCAGATTTCTCTACTTCAGAGGAAAGTCCAGATTTGCCATTATTTAAAAAAACAAACAAACAAACAAACAAACAACAGCTCAACCCTTTTTCCAATCCTTCGTGCAATTAGAACTCAAAAATGGAAACTTGACAAAAATATAAACCACATTCTAATTTCCCTCCATCAAATACAGATCTAAAGGGATTGTCCAAAAGAGGGATAAACAGAGCAGAACTTAATGCTGCTCGTGTGACAACTTCTTCTAGCTATGGACAGGAATTTCCTGTTTTAAAAAATGAATTCCAAAAGCAATTTTTTTTTCCAATTTTTGAAGCTTCTGGCAGAATTTCCTCAAAGCCAATCCACCAGTTTACTGGGCCAAATCAGGAGAATTTCAAAATAGTGTGAAATAGCACGTGAGGTAGACACCAACTTAGCTCCCTTAAAAATGAAGTTCTAATGAGGTCACCCGTCTTGCAAGTAGTAGAACCCAGATTCTAACTCAGGCTGTTTGGTTCCAAAGCTGCTTAACCAGTAACCCCCTACTGTATGTATACTCTCCCAGCTTTCTCGCCAGACCCTGGATCCCAGAGGACAAGTGAATGTTTTGTTCACCACTCTATCTCATGGGCAGGCCAAGCCGGGTGCTGACAGATAGAAGGAGATTAATAAGTATCTGCTGGCTAAACAGATTAATAAAGGAATTGAACGATTTAGATGAGCCAATGCTCAAATGTCAGTCCTTGAAAATTCTTTCAGATCCTGGGTGGTGATGACAAAAGGAGAAATGAAAGACAGAGTTAACTGTCCTGGCCTCAAGAACCAACTCAGGGAAACTCAGGTCAATCAGAACATTAAGATCTGTGAGCTAATGTGGCACCCAATCACCCAGACCAGAAGACAGAGTCTTTCTAGAATCTTCCATCTCACTCACCCCCTTTGGTCAATCCGTCACCAAGCCCATCCACCTTCTTTCCATTGCTGAAACCCATACCCTCTTCTTCAATCATTACGCTCCCACCATAATTCAAGTTTTCACCTGCCCTCCCTTGGCCACTCTTCCTACTTTCACACATTCAAGGAATAGCTTCCCTCTGTCCCCATCAGATTCAAAACAGACTGAGGAAATAATAATAGAGTGGTAGACAGAGAGAAAAAGGGCTCCTTTATTTCTGGGAACTCTAGTTCAGAACCTGTAGCTTTAGGTCTATAGCCAAGTGGCAAGCATGAGACCAAAGCCGGTCCACTTACGGGCAGAAAGGCTTCTCCAGAGGGCAGCTCCCTTCTAAGGGGAAACAGAATGGAGTTCAGATCTCGACGTTATTCCTTCCGAATTTACCAACCAGGCACATACTAGAGGCCAGGAGTTGTATTAATGACTCTCCCTTCACAAGTAGAGTGATCCACACACCTGTCCAGCAGTCTCTCTAAATCTGTCCACAGGTGACTGCCTTTGGTAAAAAGCATTTGCCACTGGCGTGCCCTCCTGCCATCCACTGGGCTTCACGCCGCTTTCACAGCCATGCACCCTGCCTCCCTCTCCAGGTGTGAGCATCCTCTCCTTCCCTTGCAGCTGACCCACTGGTCCCTGCCTCCTGTCTCACCTTCTCTCATTCCCTCCTGAACAGCCATGCCTGGCAAGTCCTTACTCATTTCTCCAGACCCAGTTCAAGGCCACCTCGGTTAAGAAGTCCTTGTGAACATCCCTAGCTAAAGTTCACCATCGCTGGTCTGTCTCCCATCACATGCTTCAGTTTTGCCATCTGTGGCTCTTTTAGTACTTTATTCTATTCCATTCACTGGACTGAAGGCCCCTAAATCAAGAATAATTTCTTCTAATTTTAACCTCCCCAATATCTAGCTCAGATTCTGATACACAGATACCTACAAAAACTTACTGGATTAGAGAGATGCCGGAAGCAAAATGCAAAGTAGGACATAAAAATTCCATACCAATAAACTGCCAGTGGATCAGAGGGAGGAAAGACCAAATTCAGTTGAAAGCACTGGACATACTTCCTCAAAATAAGGGGGGTTAGGCATTATAAACAAAGATATATCTAAAAGAAATCAAAGAAAATTTTATCTTAAAAAATTAACATTGAATTGGGCCTGAACTGTGCAGGTCTCAATGGGTAATCAATGGAAAAAACAGTACAAGATTTAAAACAAACAAACAAACAAAAAAACCCAGCATGACAAAAGACACAAATCTAGGAAAATAAAAAATATATTCGGAGAGCACTGAGGTTCCTAGTTTGGCCAGAGGCTGGAATACATACAGAAGCGAATCCTGAGAGAATGCCAGAGGGGAAATCTGTCTAAACAGACATAAAGCCTTGAGCACCAAATAAAATAAATTTCTACTTAATTTACGGACAATGGGAGTCAAAGAATATTTTCTAAAAGAGTAGTTGGTGAATTATGCCAAGAAAATTATACAAAAGCTGGATCCTTGTACTAGTGATAATAAACTAATAATTTGTTTTTCAATTACTTACAAATTTCTCAGGATTGTAGTGAATCTGAGCTTATAACCATTTGATAATCTCAATGGAACATTATTTGAGCATAATAAAATGACTAATAAACTAGGATGATCATGAGACTAAATATTAATTTATAGTCATTTTTCATTTTGCTTATGATTTTTTCAACCCACTCCTGCATGTTTCATCTGTCTAATGAATCTGCACTCAGCACTGGTCTATCATGTAATAACCCTTGCCAATTTCCCAATTCTCTTAATAGCCAGTAATGCAAAATGCTGATTTCAGGCAATAACAACTATAAGCATCTGTTTCTACTTCCCTGTTTCTTCTTCACTATTCAACGACCAACTCTGGTGAGCTTCAGAGATCACCCTTCAAAGAATAGTAGACAATCAGCAAAATAGAACCACGTAGAAACTGTTGAGCTGTCTGACTTCAATGCCAGAGCTGAGCAAACGGGATCAGACAGATAAATGGTCTCTAGACCCATCTGCAGTCAGTTCCGAGTTATAGCAGCGGAACAACTCAGAACAAACTCCAATACGGCTCTTCAAAAACGGCACCTGGAATTATAAGCCTGCTTTTGCTCTTTGCCAACTAGCTATGTAGTATCAGTCAAGTCACTTTTGTGCATGGGGCTTGATTTCCTAATTGATACAATGAAAAGATTAGACTAGGTCCTCAAGCAAAAGGCCCATTTAACTGTCAGCTAAAGGCTCCCTTTTAAGAACAGCCAAGATTCCCAGAAAGAAGATGATTTTCCCAGCAGTGGTATCCTGCCCTTGACCCCTGCCAGAATAGCATCCTAGTCCCACTTCTCTCTTGGCTCCCCTGTAAACAGTCTCTGATACGATTTGAAATGCAGGTATCGGAAAGTACCCTCAGGATCACACTAAGAAAAGGTGAAAGAACAGGCAAATTGGACAGAGATAGAATTCAGTCTGCGATGCAGCTGCCGTAGAGGACGCAGCCAATTCCACGGGGAGCTCTGGACCCAAGGTGGCCCTTCAGAGACGTCCCCAGTTATACCCCCACCTCAAAAAGTCATCGGATGGGGGCTGCTCCCTTGCCTTGGGTGAGAATCATTTCCAGAGAAGCAATGAGCTGTGAGCCATCAGCGGCCAAAACCCTGTGCAGCTGGGGGTATGAGAAGGTCAGTCCTGGAGGGCATAACTGGACAGAGAAGGAAAAGTCACTACATTCCTTTCAGATCTTCTGAAAGTAAGGAAGAAACGGGTGTAAAGCATGGTAAGTAAGAAATGGATTAAAAAGAAATGGCTGGACTCTGCATGATCTTTGCCAAATTGTTTCATTTCTTTGTGCCTCAACCTCTTTCACTGTCAGGTGATCTATGGCCATTTTCACCAGGAAAATAGCCCAGGTTCTATTGTATATTTCATTCTCGGTCAACCCTCAATGCCCTTTTGCTACCTACCCCAAAGCTTATGAATACTGCTAAGGAAAAACCCCAGCCAGATCAAAAATCTCCAGTAGCATTTGAAATTCATCTTCATGAACTGTGAAGAGATGATCAGTAGCAGCAAATTCAAATCTACGCACTACGGTGGACACACAGCAATCGCGAGATTAAATTAGATTTGCAGGCAGCCGCTTGGAGATTTTGACATTAGACCCAATACAATTACTCAGTTAGTTGTATCTTTATTACCCATGCTCCCCCTTGTGAGGCAATTTTCCTTATTGGAAGTAAAGCAACCCCAACCAAAGCATTTAAAAATGATCCCTTTCCTGTTTTTATTAGCCTGTATCAAAGAAATGACTATTTGAAGCACAACCTAGGGGAGGGAATTGGCTTTTGATTGCTCAGTTCATGTTGTTATGGCTTCAGGAATGGAGAAGGACTCCCCAAGGAAATACTGTCTCTCAAAACAAGCTTGCAGGGATAATCAACAGGAGAGGTCTTTGGGAGAGATGGAAAAGAGAGAAAATTATTAAAATATAATTAAATAAGCAAAGTGGATGCAAAATAAAATGTGAAAAGTAAGCTGTTCCGGACAGAAATGCCATGTCCTGAAATGTATTTTCATGGCAGTCTGCACAGTATACATTGTCGAAATGGGGCTACATAAATCTTTCCAACCAACAGAGCAGCTGTTGAGCTACAAAATCAAAAACTAAAAGACTGAAAAGGAGTATGTGAATGCTGCCTATGAATCCGAATTTACTCTCTGGCTCCTCAACACAAATGTCAACCAGGCTCAGTGTCACGCAGCGTAAAATTCCCACCAATGAGATATCATACCCACTCACCTGAGCGGAACACCCATTCAGGTAAACAAATACCTACAGTTAGAGGTGGATATCACGCCACAGAACCATTTCAAGGCCTTTGCTCAGAAAGTGCAGTCACCTCTATCGCAAGTTCCATCTCAGGAAGCTCACATATGGGACTGTTCACTTCTTCTTTAGTTTGATTCTTCTGGTGACCCTCTGCCTAACGCTGTGCCTCTAACAGATACCATATTATTAAAGAAACAAATGGCGCTTGAATTTTAATTGTATTTCTTACATTCCTTATAGGTTATATATTTCTCTCCATTTACAGGGAAAAAATATATGTTCAGAATAATGGATTTTGCTGAATTTATAGAAAAGGGTTATTTAAATATAGCCTCATGTACATGTACACATACACACATACATTACAGCTCAGTGTTTTTCTTCTTTTCTGAAATGGATTACTTCACTTCTGATTATAGTAAGAAGGGAAGTCAGAAGCAGAAGACGAACTAGAAACCATTCTAATCATACCAGACACATCTAATAACTTTTATCATTTGTATAATAAAAAGGAGAAAAATAGAAATGCAAAGCCCCCAGCATAAAGTAGATGAATCTATAAATTTAAAAGCATTCATAACCCTATAACCCCTTAACCCAGAGATCCCCAAAGGAATGACTGTTTAATTTAAATATCAATTTTTAAAATTTTTTTCTAGATTGATTTACTTAAATTGTCATATAAATCCAATTTCCAAATCATTGAATCAAATATTACCAAAAGTATATTTTGAATAAAAAATAGCCCGAAGCATTCTACTCAATACTTACTGAAAGCAGTTAAGCTGACAATACTGTAAATCAGTGAAGTTGAAAAGTCTGACGCAATTGTTTTCAGCAATGCTAAAAAATACATATTTCATTTTTCCTTAAATACACAAGCAAAGCTATTTTCATCCACAAGATGTAGACCTACATTGTTCAAAACAAAAGCCCAAGTTAGAACATCCTCAGAAAAAAACACACCCAGAGAAATTTTGTTTTAAGAGTAAAATATTGGCATCTAAGGAAAGTTCACTGAAAATATGAGAGGATTTTCATAGGCCTTTTTAGATCCAATAAAGATCATGGCTACAAAATCATCTTCATGTATTTGTTTAACAAAAATGTATTAAGGACCTACTACCTGAGCAGGGTTATAGTCATGTCAGGGTGAGAATGTGGTTGGATAAGCAATGAAAAAATACAAAGGAACAAGAAATAGGAAAAAAAAAAAACAAACAAAAACAAAAACTACCAGACATTAAACCAGAGGATAATGAGGGGAAAGTAAAGCAACCGAAGACTACATGACAGGGTGGATTTCTTTTACATCAGATCAACTCATCCTAAAGGGCGTGTCCAGACCTAAACACCTCGAAAGACCTGAACAGTGTTGGTTCTTCAACAGCGAAAGATACAAGAAGACAGACGGGAATCAGGACTCTCGTGGTGCTGAGCGTCCCCAATTTTAGAGTTGATTCTCTGATCTTCCCAGAAGTAAAATAACCTTCCCTAAGCATCCCGAGCAGACATTTTCGGAGAGAAACACCCTCACAGCCCCGGTTGAGCTTTATAGCAAGTACATTCTAATTAGTAATGTCATCTTGTCCTGAACATTTATCTAATAATTCATGGTGCATCCTCAGTATCATGATCTTACCCCTGCAAGGCTGCTCCCCTGGGCCACCGCACAGCTCCCCGGTCTGAGATGAGCAAGAGGGAGCTGGCTTCTCTCCTACTAAAGCTGCAAAAGCAATGAAAGGAAAGATGCTTGCAGACCTCACTTTCATCCTTGGGTGCAAGCAATTTAAAATACTGGCAAGGAGGCCTGGTGATAATACCCTAGCCTGATTCTGTTCTTTTTTCTTCTTGGAGCACTTTAAGGAAAATGATATTATAATGGAAAGTGTAATAAATTTAGTCAGAATGACCCCATCTATTCTCGACTGTAAAATCAAGGCAAGTCATTTAAGCTGCCAGGGCCTCAGTTTCCTCACCTATAAACTGGGGACACCCCTCCCACAGTCCTTGTGATGATAAATAAGATAAATTTTTGAAAGGCTGTATAGTTCCCAGAGTACTTCACAGACATACTCACGGAGAAGTCTTCCGGGGGGCTGGCAAAGAGAGCAAATACAAATACATATTGCAATAATTCCCTATATTCGTGGCTGTTTCAAATCTATACTTTTGAAACCAGAGGGAAATATAAGCTATAACTTATAAACTATTTAGGGAGGAAGGAACATGTGTGCACCTCTTTCGGTCCTCTGTTAGCTTCCAGTTTGTGAGCAGGTGGGCTATCCCAGGTAAAAGGCTATCCTGGCACCAAGGAAATTAAAAGTTCATGATGCTCTGGGGCACCTGAAGCGGGGACAGCCCCTCAGCTCTACTTCGTGCTCTAGAGATGCTACAGAATATGCTGATCATTTCACACGCTGCGGTTCTTACAGACACTGGTTAGCCTGCCAATTTGTCAGCAGATTGTTGCCTAATGAGCAGTTAATTGGTCCTTGGGAGAGCCAGGTAAAATGAGCTGAAAGTTTCCCCCCAAAAGTGTCTTTCATTTTTGCTCACCTAATCCATAACACTGTCACTTTCCTTTTTAACGGCTACTTTGCAATCACTGCGATTCTTTGAAATACACAAAGCGATCCAAAGATCGGGAAAGATTTTGGCTACAACTGAAATGACGAGGCAGGAGGGGGTCAGGGGCACAGCAGAGAGGGGCAGGGACGCCAGCACGGCCACAGGGACTGCAGGCGGGACCGGGCTGCTCACCAGCTGTGTGCCGTAGGCGGCACCAGCCTGCCCCTGAGTCTCTGTGTTGGCAACTGTAAAGTGGGATGATCTGTGCCCGCCTCCTGGCTGTCATGAACTTCAGGAATGAGTGTGTGCAACAAGCTCAGAGGGGCAAGTGGCACCTACTAATTGTTAGTTACTATTACTGAAATGACCGAAAACATAATAAACTTGGCAATAGCCAAGCTTATTCTATTAGTAATTGTTTTTGTCCCATGAGCTAAGAGATTTGAAAGAGAAGAGAGCTGAGAAGAACACTGACCTGTGCTTACAGTAGAAGGCAATCAGTGCCCTACTCCCATTCTCTCTGAATTGCTCGACGCTCCCTGGTGGTCTAGTGGTTAGGATTCCATGCTCTCTCTCTCTCTCTGAATTTCTCCTCTTCTTCCCTGTCCTTGGACTTAACATTTTGGCTGCAACTGAAATGCACCCACCTCCGCCTCCATTCTCTACCCTGTCTCTTACCTGTCCCTCCTCCTCCTGGGGTCTGAGCCACCTCTGACAGCTAGAAAGTGTAAGACCTGGTCTTGGACTTGGACTTGGACTTAACCCAGACGCTCCTACGATCTGACTGGAGTCCTCCGTTGGGTCAAACGTTCAATTGCACATACAAGTAGCCTTTTCCTGACTTCCCCACCTTGCCAAAAAGTGGGTGACTCGCAGCCAGAAGGTCAATCCACAAGCAGAAGAAGAAAAATTCCTGAAATTTTTCTCTAGAAATTTTGGTTCTCTTTCCACTGCTACATCTGCTTGGTAAATGCAGCAAAGGAATTTACCATAGAAAGGGTAGCAAACAAAAAAATGTTTTAATAACATTTCTGCACATTGCTCAAAGCTTCTAAAGTTACAATTATGAGTTCGGGCAGTGTTAACAACTGTTTTTCATTTTGTTCCTGGTTTGGAAGTTAAATAGTAATTGAGAGAATACACACATCGAATGCACAGCCTAAAAGATTTACGGCTCCAGACACCGTCTACACTTCTTCACCCAGGGACCAGGAAGAATGGTGACCTTGTGTTTATATCTCATGACTCAAGGCAATTCACAGAGGGTTAATGATTATTCACGTCAGAAGCTGTATGTCTTTAGGGTATGAACTAGCACATTTTAAAAGCATCAGCCTGCAGGGTCTCCTTCATTGCAGGCGTGGGGAGGACCCAGGATGGTCAGGTGCTTCTGCCCCTTCTCTGAAGCATTCCAAGGTCCCCACTCACAAATCCCACAGGAATCACTTTCCATGGAATAAACCATGTGAGGAATGGAACATGGAGGTTTTCGGGAACAATTAGGGAGAATCTCTTAACAAAATATTTAGTTTCTCCCAAGAGTGTAACCCACTCCTCCTTCAGTGTATCTGTTCTGTGGTTATCATTGTTGCTGTTTTAGAAACCATGTGCATCCTTTAGGTATTTGGGGAATTGCAGATATTTTCACTATTTAGAGAGCAGCTCCAGCCTTGTGCCCACGTCCCACTTATCACTTCCGCTCCCATTTAGCACCTTGGAGAATTCGGGTCCCTCGGTGAATCAGCTTGTTCTGCAATCACTGGCCTCCCTGCCTAGAGTCTCAGTTAGACGCTGAACTTCCTTACAGCAAGTCTCTATCTAAAGATTTAATACAGTGAGTAGCTGGGAAAAGAGGTCTAAATTTCTGTAACCAGAACCCCCCAAAATGCTATGTGCTGGCAAAGTTCAGCTGATACGGACTTTTGTCACCACGTCACCAAACTTCCAGTCTGGCTCACGCACAGCAGATGTGATGCTGAGCACAAGGTTGTCAGAGCTCCTTGAGAAAGATGCCATCTTTGTGCGGTTCTAGTCAATTTGTCGCTTCTGACAAGACATCACTAACCAATGATGCCAAGGAAAAGTCTTATAAATAAAGTTAAAGCATTTATTCAAGGCATTCAACACAAGCGCAATTCGGCGTCTTGCTTCAACTTTAGTAGATCTACGTGTTTCAGGGTAACAGTAAAAGTAACTAACACTATAGGTAGAGTCCACAGCCATTACTGCACTGAAAGTGGGACACATCATTTATGAAATCCCAACTTTTGGTGCAGGAGGTTATGTCCCACCGAAGGCAGGGAAATAAATAAAATCAGTAGATTTCCCAGTTAATGTCTAAACATATCTACACAGATAAAAGCACATACATGTAACAGAGAATGAGCATTAACATAAAGACAGTGAGGGGGTTACTTTTTAACAATTACAAGGAAATAAATATATTAAGGGGCGGGGAGAAGTAGCAATATGAGTTCGAACCAAACAATAACCCTTTATCAAACATAATCGCACATGACAGAATGTTTTCTAGGGAACTTCAGGTAGGGTCCTACAGTAGATCCATCAGTCAATGCAGAAATCTCTAGCACAACATCCTTTACTGTAGGTCGCCTTTCCCCTGTGGGAGGACTCACTCTCTCACAAGGTAGCCTGTCTCAAATGTGGGCAGGTCTTTCCTCAGACTAAGCCAAATCTACCTATTGTCTAGTAACTTACATACATCTGCCTTTGCTCAGCATGCTGAAATTTAACCTTCATCATGACAGCTCTTCAAATATTATTTTTTAAGATACTAAGTTTCTAAACTTCATTTATGCTGTTTCATTATTCAAAGAATTTATTCACTCTAGATTTATTCACTGTCATCTATTTTAATACATTGCTAATGCCATCTTAAGATGCATGCATGATACCTAGAAGTTTCCACCAAAGAGCCAAGCCAAGGGATGTGAGTAGCTTCCAGAGACACTTGCAGATAAGGGCTAAGGGCAAAAGTAATTAACAGCTACTCATAATCAACTCAGAATTCATTCTCCTTCAAAGGGCATAGTCAGTTGATTCCCAGGGAGAAAGAAAAGTTACCTCTCTTTTTTTCTCTTGTTTTAAACAGGCAAAAAGATTCTCCAAATCTTGGACCTGACCTCACTGTCAGACCAAAAATGGTATTTAGCTTCACTAACACTTTGATTGGAGCCAAACAGTGGAATCAGTATCATTTATCTTCTGATTTTTCATCAGAATGAAATTATTTCCTGGAGACAATAAACAAAGACCTACTTCTGTCTAAGAGTTACTGAGACATCTGGAGGGATCTTCAGGCAAATATTCACTTGCCCAGTAAGTTAGGCAACACCTACTGGTTGCAGCTTGAAGAATATGGCCTAGGCTCTCTCTCCCCTCCCTACAAAAGCAGTCACAAAATAGCTCATACAATATAACTGGATAAAATATGTTTGCAAAGACTCTAGGCAAAGAATACTGCCAGACTGACCCTTTTCCAGAAGGCTGACGATGTTACACTTGCATAAAATGATGCTGCCTGCCCTCCAGCACAAAAAGTATCCACTTTGGCACAAACAGTGGTTGAAAGTGACAGTCAACCTGCTACCTGAATCCTCAGGGGTTAGTCCCTCACTCTCTTTAAATCTCAATCTAAATGCCAACTTTCCAGTAAGGCCCAGAAAATGACTCTAATTAAAATTGCAACACCCTTCCTCCTCCCAACTCCCATCAGTCTTAATCTGACAATTTCCTTTAGGCAGAGACCTTAGCCCCTTCAAACACGCCACACCCTCTCCTGAAGTCTGTGTGTATGCACACATGTTAACTGTTCCCCCCTCCCCTCCCTCCCAACACGCATGCACACACACACACAGATGAAGATATGACTGGCAAGGACAGGACTGATGTATCTCAAGAATCTGGAAGAGTTCCTGGCGCAGAGTGGGAAATAAGAGTCAACATGTATCGGTTGAATGAATGAATACGTAACTCTGGACTTAGACAGACTTGGTCCTGAGTTCCAGTTCCAGCTATACCAGCTGTAAAAGACTTTGGGGAAATGATCATCCTCTCTGCACCTGGGTTTCCTTATTGGTAAAATGGAGACATAGGAATGCCTGTCCCATCGCGGGGCTGTCGTAAGAATTACGAGAGTCAGTGTGCATGAAGGGTTTAGGATCCTACTTAGACAAAGTCAGCGCTCAATCAATGTTACCTGCCATCGTTATCACTACATCAAACTATGTTTCCCGAACTGGTGATAGATGTGTGAGGATTTATGCTCCCCAGCAACTTTCTCTCCCCATATCTGAAGAGCCCAGGTCTGAGAAGATGGAAAGGGACCCAGGGCGTTTGACAGAGCAGCAGAGCGACCAAGGGTCAAGCCTCATCAGGAAGCCCTCATCAGCTCCAATTCAACAACACGCAGGGTTTTACAAAGGAGCTGTTAACAGTGTGAGGATGACAGACTCAGCCCCGCTGCAGCAGAATAAACATTAACAATGAAACCACTGAGTAAGTGAGGGTGAGGCTGGAAACCTTAAAAGGCAGGAAAAGCAGCTCCTCTCCTCCTACTTGAAGAGAGAGATTTGTTTATTTGGCTTAACTGGAGTCAAAGCTAATGGTTCTAATGGCTTTGAATCACCCCCAACTCATTCTCCAGATTTCTATGCATGGGCTGTAACTTACACTATATGAAAAAAGATAAAGAGAAAAGTCAGCCTTCCATAAAAGAATTTCCCAGAACATACTAATCATTTAGACATTCGCTTATGTTTCTAGAAAGCTAAGGATCAGGGATGGGATGGTAACTTTTTCCTGGAGCCAAAACTGAGTCTGCCTAAAGGCTGAAAATTAAATCATTAACTTGAATGTTCACTAAGTATTTAGGAAAACAAAACACTGGAAATGACCAATATTGATATACACATTCCTTCAATCTCAGGAGAAAAGCAGAGATTTCAGGACTGATTGAGTTAAGAGAAGAAGTGGGAATGAGTGAGGAAGACAGAGATGAGGGATAAAAGGGATGACAAAAGGAAGAGAGGAACTGACTGATTTGGGCACAATAAGAGTCTTAACTTCCTTATTTATCGTAACATGTCTTCCCAAGGCTAATCTCTGTTAAGTGGTCCATTCAGGCATTATAAGAACAAAATAAAATGAATGATAACATGATCAAGGATTACATCAGGACAAATAACGCCAATAAAAAATTTCCCTACTCACTCTAGACAAGAAAGACCTCAAGATTTGGGGGCAATTGAGCAAGGTCACAGTGGCTAAGCTGAAGCTGGAATCAAATTTCCAGACTCCCAAATCAACAGAAGAACTGCCTTAAGTTTTAATATAATATGCATGTGATAAACGATTCAGATTCTGCATTTCCAACAAGCTCCCAGGTAATACTGATGCCCCTGGTCCTGGGATTACAGAGAAGCAGGAAGCTTCTGTCCCCTTGCACCTGCTAAGGTAAGTTTTGGGAATAATTTTTTTTTTAATTAAAAAGATATTTTCCAGGAGCAGGAGAAAGTGAGATTACCTGATCAAACACTATAGTTTTAAAAGTTCTAATAATTCACAACAATATGTATAAAATTTAACTGTCATTTGCATGGTGGTGTCAATTCCACTAGTAAATAAAATATATTTAAGGTGCAGAGCTTTAAAGCATACACCAATGTTTCATAGTTGAGGGATCGCTCACTGAGCAATGCTGTGGATATACACTCTATTGATAATTTCTCCCTTATGTTTGAAATATACCACACCTAAATTGCACTAAATCTATAAAACTGTCTTAATTTCCAGTCTCTTTTGGTAACAGAAATCCTGTGTGTTCTAGGAGTTGCTTTCAGTTTCTTTGAAATTTGACATTTTAGATAAGAAAGATGACACTAACACACCTAATACCAACAGGCTTCTGTGCATAGTTTCTGCCACCCGACAGCACAGTGTAACAAAGCTGACCATATGCAATCACACACATATCATGATCATATAATATATTATATATATTATATAATAATGACATATATTAGGAGAGGTCAAGTGTAACTAGGAGGAGAAAAGATTTTTGAAAAGCTCTTGTTATTTCTATTTCTCTATTACCTGCCCCCACCTGTTACACAGGAATCTCCATTCATTTCAAGAAAGTTGATTAATGTTGAACACAATGTATCCCTCCAGCCAAAAGTCAGTTACCTCCCAAAACTTCCTATTGGTCGCCTTGAATCAGCTGAGCCCAAGAGGTTTTCCCTATGAAAAGTCCACAGTGTATCTAAATCCGATCCCAGTAAAATTTCACTTTGGCTGAAGTGAAAACGCAGAGGTAGCATTTACGGATAACAGCTGGAGAACATTAGTTCTCTGTCTCTCCTTTTCTCTCCCAAGGGTTGAAAACTCTGCTGTTCAGACAGGAAGTCGTCATACACCACACACGGTACAACAGGAGACGGCTGGGATAGGAGGACAAGGTGCAGAGGATTAGGAAGAGTGTGAGGGGCTTTGTTGGAGAACACAGAGCAGAGGCTCTGTGTTCCTCCTGGGGTGTCCGTCCCCACCTCCCCAACCAGTGTTGAAGTATCATAATGTATGCACACTCAGAACTGACAAGCACACACCTCACTCCCTGAAAGCTTTTTAATAACTCAGAGTAAGAAGGCTTAATCTCTCATTTTTCCACAAATTTTTAAAACATTAACTTCAAGACGTTTTTGGGGGGTGGCCAAGATTCTCCAATAATCTTTTCTGGCAAAATTTCACGTCTGCTATCTAAAAAGACAACCTTTTAACTTCTTCTAAATGAAATTGTCAGACGAAAAAACTCTCTCATATAACTACCCAGGAAAGATATATATATTTCATATATACGTGGAATTCAAAACATGATGATCTAGAAAAGAATGATTTAAACAAAAGGTTCTTGTGGATACGGTTTTTTAGGGTCGGTTTCTGCTGTAATTTCACAAAGCTGCTGAGAAGGAACACAGACACAAACAACGGGAGAGGCATCCACATTCTGCGGCCACAGCTCAAAGTTTTGCACAGGGTGATAGGAGTTTCCCTACCACCACATGCTGAATAGCCATTCTGCATTCCTACCAGTCTGCAGGCGCTGGACCCCGTTTCTAACCGCCGGTCCTCTGGGGGCGGACTGTAAAAACCGACCCTGTCTCTTGCACTCCCCTCCAGCCAAGTTCACGAAAGACAAACCTTCCTAACTTTTGAACTGCGGGAAATGCCTTTGCCGTATGCATATCAGGGGCATGCCGTTAATCAACTGGGTTACAACACTAAGGTTTTATGCAAAGAGGGGGAGGAGGGGCGAGGGAGAAGCCAACCCACACATCCATCATCCTTTAGCAGTGGGTGGAGTTTAAAGTTTCCCCAACTTCCAAGTTCCCACTTGACAGGCAATATTTCTGTGCAATTTCCAGCCCCACGTAACAGATGGTCCTTTGCCCGTTTCCAGCCCCGAGAGGGCCCAGACAAAGCCCCCAGCCACCCCTCGCCTTGCACGACCATAGGTGGTCAGCTTCACGAAGCTGTCAGCTCGGGGGCAGGGAGCAGAGAATGGAAACTTAACTTCTTCCAGAAGTTTTTCCTGCTACAGGAAAGTCCAGGGGACTGGTGCACAAAGGCCTGGGAAAGTTTTCACTGCGTTGTTTTTGAAAAACGTCTTCCGCCATCTGCCAAACCATCACCCTAAACCCCAGATGCTCAGGGAAGGAAAGTTGGGGCACATGGGTTCAGACACATGGCAGAAATGCGACTCGAGCCATCCTAAAGACAACCTGAGAAGTTGCTTAGAGACCCCCGCGGTGGGACAGCATCCTCAGGGGCGCCGGAGCGGGCAGTGCCAAAGGGGAAGGTGACGGCCCAGATCGGGTGCCCAAACAGGGGTGCGCCTCGGCAGCGTGCGAGAACCTTCCTTCCCAGATGGGAGGGCGAGGGGAAGGGAGGGGGACGCGACTCGGGAGTGTTAGGACGGGCGGCCCACTCACCCTCACTGCCGTACTGTTTGCCATTGTTCGCGCCCATCCTGCCGCCGTCATGCCCGCCGTCTCCCGGGACACTCCATAGCTGGGGCGCACCGCCTGTGCGCTCCGCCAGAGGAAAGCCCGCCCGACGGGACCGTTAGCTGCGCATACCCCACGCTCCGGGACCGATCTCCGACCGGGGGCGGCCCCTGCACTCGGGTGGGTGGGGGCTCTCCGTCCCCTCCGGGCACCCCCGATGGCGCCGGGTGGGGCCGGGAGCGGCCGCCGCCCTTAGAATCCGCCTTCGGGGCCAGAGGGCGCAGCGCCGCGGAGAGCCCGCGCCCCGGGGCCGCCCAGAGGCTCGCCGCGCCGCCGCCGCCGGGTCCCCATCCGCCCGCCCCGATCCCCCGGAGGTGGGCGCTGAGCCGCGCGGGCGGCCGAGGCTCCCGGGCTCCGCTGCCTCCTCCGGGCGCCCCTGCGCACCCGCGGCTTCCCCGGGGAGGGAGCGCGGCGGCCACTTGTTGCGGGCGCCCAGAGCCAGCAGAGACTCGAGGCCCGGCGCCGCTCGCCCACGGGCCGGACTTTTGTTAGCGCCAGGCGCCTCCTCTCGCCGCCCAGCGTCAATCACAGCTGGAGCCCCGGGGAGGAAGGCCGGCCCGGAGATGCGCGGCCTTTTAAAGGGGCAGCGCGCCTTTTCGGGGCTCCGGCTCCCAGACCCAGCCTCGGCGCAGGCCCTGCGCGCCACCAGCGAACCGCTTTGAGCGGAGGAACGTGTCCTTGGTTCTGTTTTACTATTGTTCTTTTATAGGCTGAGCCCCTAATTAGTACGATGAGCTTCCAGGCGTCGTTTGAAATCCCTTGGGTTGGCCTGCAAATACGGCCTGTTTTAAGTGTGGGGACATTTAAAATTAACTTGCAACAGAGGCTGATTCTGCCGGACAATTTCAGGTACGTGTGCTGGCATCCTCCTGTGGCACCCACGTTAGGGAACTGTGGCTGGGAATGGAGGAGAGAGGGAGGGAAAAATTGAGGGGAACCTAGCAGGGAGTCACTGCAGAGCCAAAGACATTCCACGCCCCGGTGCGGGAGGTTTCCTGGCTCAGAACTTTTAAGAGCTTCCGAGCCAGGAAGTGTATTTTCTCCCCGTTTCTGATTTTTTTTTTTTCCTTGTGGTTGGCGTTACCCTTTGTTTAATACATTACAAACCTCTTTTGGAGATTTATGTGACACTTCTAGAGTCTTAAAATGGCCCTTTGGTGGTCCCTCCTTTAAATGGAAAAAGGAAATTCTTCTTAATGTTTTATTCTCTTTCCATATAAATACCTAGAATTTTAAAACATTGCATCTTAGTAAAGACCAGGGCATTCACAGAGCAAATTACTTTGTATGGAGGCAAGAACACAGCACAGTTTCCCCTTTTGGGTGTCATATGTTTCAAATTAAAACATATATACACACACACACACAGACACACACACACACATATATCTTACCGGAATGGAGATCCAGTATTTGTATAATTATCTATTTCTTGAAAGGCTTGGGACCACATGCAAAAATTTTTAGTGACTTGACCTTCTGTAGATTCTATCTGGGTAGTCTCCCTTAATTTAGTACAATTTTCTTAGAGATAAAATACCATGTTTCAAAATTTTAAAAATTAGATTTATTGTTCTGGAGAGATCATGTATTGAAAGAAAAATAATAAATTACCTATTTTCAAGGACAGGATTAAATAGATTTGTGTTCTACTAATAACATATCAACTGTCCCAGTCCAAACAGATTAAAACTGTATTTCAATTCATCTTTTCATATATATAATCTAGCACACTGCCTGGCCAATGATATGTGTTTCCCAGGCCTGCCAAGTTAAATTAAAAACTTGTGTCATGGACCCTAAATAGGAAATAAGGGTAGAATGTCAAAAATATGGAAGAGTTAAATGGGTTTTCAGAGACACCACCTGAAAATATAAACCCAATCTAGAAATGAACAGATGTGTACATTATCTTCATCCAAAATGGGTTTCTGCTCACCTGGGCCTTGTGATTTTCCATCACCACTGATGGAATGGCTCTGATTCTAATCGTGGATCAGATCGTTTTAGAGACACAGTTGAAGATTAACCCTCTGTGAAGTGATGGAATGATGAACTCTCGTCTTGATATTTGCTGTTGAGTGGACAACTTGCTTTTTTCTAGGCAGTTATCTCCCTGGTCATCAGTTCCTCTTTTGAGGTCTACAAATTGAGAAACTGACAGGAGAAGAAACTGAAACTCATAAAGTTTCAGTGTCTCGAGTCACGTGGTCAGTGGCAGATGGAGTCAGGTTCAGGCCCTCTCCTCCCCTACTCCACTGACCCTCTTGACCTGGCCATCATGCATCTCGAGTCACTGTCCTCCCTTTTGGTTCAGTCACCTTCCGGGATCTTTAATAGCACAGCAAAGCTAACAGTGCAAAGTAAGTTGTAGTGACTACATTTATATCCTTTGAAATTAAAACCTGTATATATTTTCAAGGCTCTATTGCCTGCCCTAAAGCAGAATAGAGACAATACAATTTAAGAAATTCCAGTAAAACAAAACAGGAAAAAATGGTTTTTAACATCCTTCTGATTATAAATACATGTTGTCATAGTCACTGTAAAATCTCAGAGAAAAAAAAGTAGTTAAGCAAAATGAAAGAAAAGCACTACTTCTGTATAAAATGCAGGTGTACTCAGGTGTGTATATGTTTTGAATTTCAAAAGTAAGATATTATACAAATATATGATGTTAACGAAACATTCCAGTCTTTTCTCCCAGCTGCCAAACCTAATCCCACAACTTTCAATATGGATCTGTAAGTGTCTTGTGAAAAGAATGGCGGGTTTTCACCAGTGGGTTCCCAATAGCTAGCACAGTTCCTAACACAACGTGGTCACTCAGTAAAACTTGGAGAAGGAACGAACGTTGAACAAAGAGAGAAAATAATTTAAATGTTGTTCCACTTTCTCTCCCTCTGCCTTTTTTAAGAGGCCACAATCACTGGAAATATTTAAAAGTAAGCATTCTAAGTCATCCCAAAACTTAATAATAATGTACCAGGCACTGTTTTTCCCCTGCACCCAGTACCTTTTCCTTTTTTGCTCTGAGAGCACCAGTTCCTGTCCTTTGGGAAACTTTCACTCATATTCCAACTGTGGGCTTCCTGTGGGAGCTTGTCAGTTATGGTGGTGGTGGTGGTGGTGGACTTCCTGGTTAGGTGGGGACCCATTATGAGGCTCACCCAATCAGACACACAGGTGTCCCTGGCAGTGTGGGAGTAGCAAGTGCCTCTCCCCCCTCCTAAAGTGAAATCAGGGGAGAGTCAGGACTTCTACCTTCATCCAGGAGTCACAGGGCCAAGCCCACCACAGTGTCAGTGGGGGACCACATGGGGTGGTCCAGATGGGGAACCAGGACTCTCTCCCCACCAGCAGTAAGAAGGAGCCCCCTTACCTTCAGTGTCAATAGCAGTTGAATGGGGACCTGAACTGCCACTTCCACCTGATGGGTACAAGGTGGCATAGTTGAGACAGAAGGTTTAAGTCAGACTCAGGCTCATAATATTATCTGAAAATGTCCAGGTTTCAATGGAAAATCCTTCATCATACCAAGAACCAGGAAGGTTTCAAACAGAATGAAAAAAGACAACAGATGTCAACACCAAGATGACAGAGATATTAGAATTATCTGACAATAATTTTAAAGCCATGGGAAAAAGTACTTCAATGAGCAATTACAAAAATGCTTATAATAAATGAAAAAACAGAAAGCCTCAGCAAAGAAGGAGAAGATATGAAGAAGAACCAAGTGAGAAATTCAGAACTGAAAAATACAGTAACTGAAATAGAAAAGCTCAGTGGATGGGCTGAACAGCTGGATGGAAGAGGCAGAGGAGAGAGTCAGTGAATTGTTAGACAGAACAATAGACATTACCCAATCTGAATAAGGAGACAATAGACTGAAAAAAATGACAGAGCCTTAAGGATTGTTGGGAATATAATCAAAGATTTAATATTTGTGTCTTCAGACTCTCCCGTGGAGAGGGGAAAGAAGGAAAAACTGAAGTATTTGAAGAAATAATGGCTAAAGGTATGGACACAACCTAAGTGTCTATCAACAGATGAATGGATAAAAAAGATGTAGTATATATATACAATGGAATATTACTCAGCTGTGAAAAATAATGAAAATTTGCCATTTGCAGCAACATAGATGGACTTGAAGGGCATTATGCTAAGTGAAATAATTCAGACAGAGAAAGACAAATACTGTATGATATCACTTATATGTGGAATCTAAAAAATACAACAATCTAGTGAATAAAACAAAAAAGAAGCTGACTCATGGATCTAGAGAAAAAACTAGTGGTTACCAGCAGGGAGAGGGAAGCAGGGATGGGAAGTACAGGGACAGGGGATTTTTTTTAAAAAAAGGATTATTACGGGATTATATGAAATCATATGTATGAAACTTCTGAAAATTATAAAACACTGTTGAATTTTTAAAATCTTTCATTCAATTACAGAAACAAAAAGGAAGGAAGGAAGGAAAGAAAGAAAGAAAGGCAGGCTAAAAACTTCCCAAATCCTTGAAATGATAAATTTATAAAGATGGTGATCAGGTTCATGGCTGAACGGGTTAAGGTGGGTTCTGAATGGAAGTGCATGTGGTTATAAAAGGACAACAAGAGAGATTGTCATGGTGATGGAAATGTTCTGTATCTTGGCTGTAGCCATGTCATTATCTTGGCTGGGATATTGTACTACAGTTCGCAAGATTTTATCATTGGAGGAAGCTACGTTAGGTGGTAAATGGGATACCTCTGTATTATTTCTTACAAATGCATGTAAAACTACAAATATCTCAAAATTACAAGTGTAACTTGAAAAAAGAAGCTCTCTTCCCACAACAAGACCTATTTCTACATATTCTTTCCATATTGTCATTTACAACACCTTCCAGTTCCTCTTCTTACACATAGAGTCCCATGGGAAAGCAAAAGTCTTCATGATCACTGATTCCTTAGTGTTTATCAGATTTACATCTGTGTCTACTCAGCACTGATTTAGGCACAGCAGCCTAACCTTGAATTTGGGGGTATCAGAATTAAAGGCTCCACTGATGAAAGGAATTGTCCTATTGCTAAATTAAATTGTCCAGTTATTTTGTCCTGTGTGAACCTGATGCAAACAGGAAAACATAAAAGTAGAAAAATCTAAGTTTGAATTGATATTCACATTTGTGTTTCTATTTTTCAGTGGCTAACTCAATGACTCAATAACTCAACTAACTTTCAGCTACTTTAATAAATATATCCACACTCTGAGTAATGGGAACATATTCTTCTCTAGTAGTAAATTTTTAGAATATTAGATTCAAACACCAGTTTGATTTACAACACCTTAGGAGCCCATTTTCTCTAGGGGCAGAGCCTCCGAGGTTCAGGTTAATTTTCTGTATTTGGCACTGGGAATAGACAGGCTTCCAGAGCCCCTTGGAGCCAGAGTGCGAGGAACCAGTCAGTGCAGCTCTTTCCTTCAGCCAGACCGTTGGTTGCCAGGTGTACAGAGGAGCACATCATTGCCATAGGTTTCCCTGGGAAATACTGTAGACACAATGAACTCTCCCATGAAACTCATTTTGGAGATCATTCAAAGCTGGACTCTCTGATTTAAAAAAAAAATACTAAAAATGTACATAATAAGTATCAGTTTTTAAAAGGAAAAAAATGAACCAAACCATAGTTTATTCACATTTATGTTGACTTTTTTCCCCCTTGGACATACTGGGTTGCCTTCCAAAATCTGAATCACCTGCTCATCATTAGTTATTTTTGTAGTTCAGGATATAGTTAGATTTGCATATTCTGTTACAGCAATTATGGTAGAAGATGACAAGTCAGTTCAAGAGTAGATTTGTATTACAATGTGTGTGTTATCTAAAACAGGAAATACTGTTTTGTAGTTAATATGTTAAAAAACCAAATATTTGTATCAGACAGAAAAATGATTATCATCTCCTCCCCAGAACATTTAATATATTACTACCTAATTTGTGAAATTAGAGAAGAAAAAAAGAGCACACATTAATTTTATTTCATTATTGACACTGCACTGTTTTGAATTAAATGTTTTGCATGTCTTACCTAGTGTTCATCACTTAGGCAGTGCTTCTAGACTCAGCTTTATTGATGGGTATACTGAGGCTCAGAAAAGTTGAATAAATCTTAAAATGATGCACAGCAAGACTGGAACCAAGAGATATTTGCAAAGCCTATGGTATTTCTCACTGCTTTCTGCCACCAATATCATGCCATCACATGCCAGCCTCATTTTGGACCAAGCCTGGCTTTCAGTGGAGATTACTATGTGTTTCACTTCAAAAGAGTGAAACATCTTTTGAAATCTTTTGAAATTTAATTATTTTTCAAAAAAAGTATTCATTATTCATTATGCAACATGAATCTTCAACATAGCCGTAATGATTGATGGCTAGATAGTTTAGATAAATAATTTAGACATTTTTAAGAAGTATAAAATAAATAGCTTAATAGAATAAACACTTTATATAGGACCCTTGAAACTCCATCTGCTCACAAAAATTCCCTTTACAGATCTGGGAAACAAAGTAGCCATTTGCTTTAATTCAAAATATTACAATATTCACTTACTGTGCCCAACCATTGTACCTTACCCTTGATTGTACACTTAACATGCAATTCCCTATCTCTTTGTCCTTCATCAGGCACCTGTCCTATACCAGGAGGCAAATCACCTGAGACCCCATAATACCCTAAACCAGCATCACAAAGTTCCTGTGCTTATTAGCTCAGAGAGGTATAGCATTCATTCAGAGTCCTAACATATTTATCTGGTTTCTTAGAACACAGAAAACTAGAAGCAAGGCATTAGAAGGAGTATTGCTCAACATATTTCACAAACTACAAAAAAAAAAAGTTACAGCTACTTAAAAGTAAGGTAATGAGAAAAATAAAGGGAAAATGGGAAAACTGAATAAAGAAAAAATAGAAACAAGAAACAAGAAATCTAGGGTGATATAAGCATGGGGTATTGTCTTAGGTAAGATAATACTAGCACCTGTAATAAATAAACCTCCAAAGTTTAGTGATTTGCCTTAATACAAGAGAAATTTATTTATCACTTATAAAATAATCTAAGCCCATGTAAGTAGTCCACTGGAGATTATTCTCCATATGGTGACTCAGGGATCCAGGCTTCTATCTTATAAATCTGCCAATCACAACATCGTCCACATGCAGCTGGCGGAAGGCACAAAGGGTAAGTGGAGAGTCATACCCCATCACACCTGCTGACATCCCACTGATGAGAGAACAAGTTCAATGGCCTCATCTGGGTACGAAGGAGTCTGGAAAATGTAACCCCTGGCCAGCCTACTGTCCCTAGCCACACCCACACTGTGGAAGAGGGAGCAGTGATATTGCTGAACGTGCATGTAACAGCATTCTTTAGTAGCCCCTGAAGATAACACTTTATGGCTCAACAAATAATACACATAACCGTTACACGTCATGCACTTTGGCTGGCTCACACAACCCACATCCCCCCCCTCCTTCTCCATCGCCTTCCTCTTCTCTTTAGGTCAAAAGTTAAATACTTGTTTTTCCAGAACCCCCAGTAGTTAAGAATGGCCATATGGCCTTGTCTTGGCCAAAGAAATATAAGCAAAATTCACTAGGAGCACCTGGAATAAATTTTGCTAGTGAATAAAATTCAGCGATAGCTCTGCCACTATTTCTTCTCTCTCCTTCCCACTTTCAACTCCACTGTTACTGGAAACGGTGGTAGCCAACTTGTGAACTTCAGAGAAATACCAAGAGAATTGTAACGACAGTGACCAGGAGTCCTACATACACAGAACCCCTGGGGCAACAGCAGCAACTGCCTACCTTTAATGGAAGGATAAAAACTGTTACTTAAAGCCAACTGCACACCTAGGAGATAACACACTTTGTTCACTTAAGAAGGAAGAAAAAAATACGTAAATGTAATAATATTTCCATCCATAATAGTTAAAAAAACTGTATTAAAATACACTGATGCTTAAATGGGAAATTTTAAATTGTGTAGAAAATAAATGAACAAAAAGCAAAATTTCCCAACACTACTCGCCCCTGAAAATGCCACTCTATTCAGTTTCCATCACATTTAAATACACTATTGCATGTATGAATAATATACATTCGTTCAACATGAAGAAATTGTATTGTCAATGTCTTTATCAAGACTTAGTCTGTATTAAAAGCCAAAATCTTATGTCATGTAGAAAAGCTGCACAATAGCCAAGGAATATTGCAGCACATTTTCTCTCTTAACTATGGATAATATAAAACTTTCCTGGAATTCAGTGTGACTTTCTTGAAAAAGAAAAAAGCTTATGTAGGGTTTTTTGAGCATGATAATCATTTTGAACTTTATTCTAACTATAATGCAAAACAGGGGGGTTTTAAGTAAGAAACTAATTTGACTTGACTGATATTTTTCACATCAGCAGACCTTATTGTGAAAAACTGACAGCTCTTAGAAGTCCAGAGACGTGTTAAAAGTCCTCTGCCCTAGAATAGGTGAGAGAAATCTGACTTTCATCAGCACAATAGTGGAGAAGGTAAAAAATTGTTAGATTCAAGATGTATTTTGGAGGTAGAGCCAATAAAACTCACCTGATTGTGTATTTTATGAGAAAAGAGGAAATTAAAAGATGGCATCTTGGTCTTTGCTTGAGCAGGAAAGTGGAGGGTGGTTGGGGAGGATGGAGAAGTGCTTTAGGACTGATTGTCTGAAGGGGGATTTGTTTTGGATGTACTAAACTTAAAAGAACAATTAGATGCACAAATGAGCCTTTAGGCAGCAGTTAAACTGATGAGTTAAGTATGTGGGGAGAGCATCACTGGATATACCTATTTGGAAGGCTTCAGCATATAGAAAGTGAGGTCATTCCCCCAAAATGGAAAGGTCATTTTGCCCTCAGGTTGGCCAGCTGGAAGTACTTGGGTATTAACACTTCCCCACCCCCTTCCCTGGCAGCCTTCAACCAACAACAGATGAGAAACAGTGTATCAATACCCCTACTCCCATGTCCTTCGGTGGGATGCTTCTGAAGCTTGGGTTTCCCAGCATTTGCCCAGGGGATTAAATACCAGGCATGCACAGTGGTAGCTGGCTTGATAATGCATCTCTCCCTTTTCCTACCACACCTTTCTCTGGCGTTTCCTACACTTAACAAATAAGTTACTTGCCCTCAAATTTTTATTTCAGGGTCCGTTTCTGAAGAATCCTAAATTAAGACATCATCTTCTCCTACTTGACTTGATCATCCCATGACCTTTTAAACAAGCTGCATAATTTTCTGTCCATCCCTTGACCACAGAACCCTATCCTTAAAGGAGTTTCATGCATTGCTGTTTTACCTTTTTTCCCTCTCACTCTGTCTTGACCCCTCCCAGCCAGGCTCTCCCCTCCACCACTCCACCAAGCTGTTCTGATCAGTGTCCTCATTGCTCACCAATGCTTAGTCTCAGTTTGTTCTCTTGCTCAATTTGTCAACTCCATTTAACTCAGTTGATCTGCCTTTCCTGAAGCTTGCTCTTCTCTTGGCGTCCAGAACCTACACTTCTCTCTTTTTCCAACTACCTCAATGGCTGCCTCTTCTCCATCACCTTCATGTGTTCCTACTCATCTCCCAGCCTCTGAACTTCAGAGTAATTATTCCAATCAGTCCTTTTTTTCTTCTTAATCTACACTCATTCTCTTTGTGTCCTTATCCAGTGTCATGGCTTTAAATACCATCCACAAAATTATTTCTCTATTTATATCTCTAGCCCAGTTCTCTTCCTTGAATTTTAGATCAGTATATCTAATTGTCTCCCCGGTATTCCCACTTGGAAGTCTAATAAATATTGCAAACCCAACACATCCAAAACCAAACTTGTTTCTTCTGTTGTATTCTCAGTAAATGGCAGTTGCATTTTCATATTTGTTCGGGAGAAAATTCTTGGTGTCATCCCTAGCTCCTCTCTTTTTCTCACAACCTGTCAGGATATTATGGTAGCTCTACTTTCGAAACATGTTTAGACTGCAGCCTCTCATCCTTACTTCTACCTCTGTTCTGCAGTCCGAGACATTACCACCTTGCACCAGAAATACTACCATACCCTCCTTACTGCACTCTCTGCTTCCCCTTTCAATATATATTTTTTCAGCATATAGTCTGTGAGAAAGTCAGCCAGAATGATCCTTTTTAAACAAATGAAGCCATGTCTCGCAACTGTTCTAAGCTTTCCTCTGTCTTCCGTCTCACTTAGAATAACAGCCAAAGTTCTCATAATCGCCACACATGTATTTACCCACTTCATCTGATATCTAATATGGACTTGTAACCTGCTTTGCTCCCAGACTATCAACTTCGATTCTTAATTTTTGCTCACCAAACTCTCAGAGGCTGCCTTGCTTAGTCCCCCAGACCCAGGGTCCTGCTGACTCCCCCCGACACTGCATCTTCTATGACTTTGTCCTTCTCTTATCTGGAGCCACTCGCTTCCTTTGTGCATTTTCTAACTTTTCCAGCTTTTACCAGTGATTATTGTTAGCCTCTGTGGTTGGGGAGGAGGAACTGCCTAATTCTATCTAACTATTCTCCTGATTTTGTCTTGAAGTTCTGCTGCCAAAGTTACTGCTTTGCTTTTTACTCTGGGATCACTGTAGTTTTACTTGGGGGGAGGAAGATCTGCATTCTCTGGGACAGACAACCAAATTGTAGGGTGCTTTTCTAATGAGCTGACCTATCACATCTTCCCACAGACTTGCAAACCCCAGGAGGAGAATGCCTCATGGGTCTATATCACATCTATAAGTTTAAAAGGGGTAAGAAATTTCTCAGGATCCCCTTACACTATAAATTGTTTGGGGTTCCAAAGAGCTGGAAATCACTGCCTTCATCTTCTAGTCCTCCACATATTTATTCCCAGGCATTTGGCTTAATTGTCCTGCCCAGTGACTTGTGCACCCTGGGATTGTCTGCGTCAATTACTGAATCAGTTATTAAGCATATATGTGATAATTCACAAAGCCACTTACTGAACCCCCTAGTTTAATTATAATTGTATTTGGCCTCTCTGCAGACACTCCTAAGCTTTGGCAGTTTGCCTACATGAACTCTCCAGTTAAGAATTTCTGATAATGTATACAAGGCAAGTTAGATTGAATGTCTCTTAATACCTTTCAGTATTCACAAGTCATGAAAACTGAGTAAAGCCACTGTTTTTAAACTACAAACACATTTCCGTTTTCACATCAGTCCAGTTCCCACCCATCCCACCAACATTTGTTGCTATCTCTAATACACGACACACTAAACATTTGCATTCTCCAAACAAAACGTTAGTGCTCCACTAAGTGTTTCAGTTTAGCCTGGCTCCAGTGTAGCATTGGGCTGTTCAATTTAGCTAAACTATAAAATAACAACAGAGTAATTCTGATGAACTAACCAGCTTGTTAAAAACAGATACTCTATGCATTTTCTTTGGGATATGGAAGCTTCTGGTTTTATCAAAACACTATTTTCTATTATGTAAAGGGATTTTTCGTTATTTTTCTCCTATCTTTTCTCACTGAGCTCATAATATAAAGAACAAGGATAAGGCACCTCAGAGCGATTTGGGGTTAGAGACGAATTAGGATATGAGGGAAGATTTGCTTCAATGGGGTCCATTTTTCTCTATGAATACTGTTTAGATTAGAAGCTGTATGGATCACAACCAAAGAACAATTTCTCTCTCTTTCTCTTTCCCCCTGGCCTCATTTCTACCCCCATAAATACGTACAAACCCACATTCCTTTCTTTACTTGAAGAATTTCTATTTATCTTTCAAGGAACAGTTCTGATAATTTCCTCATGGTGAGGGTGTCAGTAACTTCCTTCCAAGCAGCTCCTACCCAGTCACTTATTTCTCTATTCCCACTCTGTTTTCTATATATTACTACTCATCATTTTTGTTGATTGTTTACATCTATTTCTTCAGGACTCTGAGATTCTTAAGGTCAAAGGCCATGGGTCTTTTAACATTTGGTGCATTATATCAGCATATGATAAATGAATAAATTGGTGCAAACTGAGTAAATATATTAGAGTTTGTTGCTTAATGAATAGGAAAAGAAAGAAAACTGATGAAAGAGAAAACAGCCATCTTAGTTATACTAGGTACACTAAAGCAATTGACTTTGGGAGGAAGAAGAAAGACTACATTAGTTCTGTCCTCCTAAGATATGAGTATTTGTTTCCCTGGATACCATAGAGGCTGGTGGACACAATGTACAATATCAACATCATAGCCTACTCCTGGGAAGACCTAATCTCATACTGGCTTTGATTTTCACCTGACAAGTGACCACAGGCCAACAAAGAATAAACTTGGGGTCATTTCTATTATTTTTAGGGAGTAAAGTCATCTTTGGAACCAGCAAAGAAGCTATCAGCATAAAAAGGGAGAAAATATGGAAGTGGTGAAGAGGAACGGAAGCAAGCAATCATGGTAGAACAACTTTGTTGTTCTCGTGAGCAAGAGACACAACTACAATTCAAGAGGGCAGGAGACAGACTTAGGGGTGAAAGTCAAGATGGTGACTTGGCCACCAACACATGCTGTACTTTTGTGCTGGCTTTCAATCAAAGATGAGAAATGAAACCTGTCCCTCCAGAAGGATTAGAATTAGAGCCAACCTGTGGCTCCATGAGAATTGGCTAAAGAACAACTTGAAGGTAGTTAGACCAGAGCAGGGGATCCAGGGCACACTAGAGGGAATATGAATCCTGCTTGGTTGGAGGAGAAGAGAGATAATAGAATGAACAGAATCACATTTTCTAAAGGGTGTTCGCCAGGCCACCACCCAGTAATGTGTTCCGTGAATAAAGGTTTCTTGGACAAACAGCTTAGCAAACACTCCCAGCTCTGTCTCTGCTTGATACACAGTTAGCCTGAAACTTTCTAAATAATTTCTCATTATCAAAGGATAAAATATATTAAAAA
Organism: Camelus ferus; assembly: GCF_009834535.1. Classification (NCBI taxonomy): domain Eukaryota; kingdom Metazoa; phylum Chordata; class Mammalia; order Artiodactyla; family Camelidae; genus Camelus; species Camelus ferus. Next base: position 11,134,297 of record NC_045698.1, on the reverse strand, counting down.
TGGTTTCTGATCCCAACATGACTATTGATTCCCCTGCTGAACAAAGAGGATCTGCCTTGCTTGGGCTTTTCCCCTCACTGGCCCCAAGTCGTCCTGTGTTCTCTAAAATGACTTTCTTGACATCTCAGGACGTACTTGGCTGCTGGCTTCTAGAATGAAAAATACTTCCTTTCTGAACCCACTGACTCAGGTTCTGGCAATAACTTTAAAGTGACCACTTGATCAGTCACGAGAATTTACTTTCTTATCTCAACAAATGGCATTCAAGCTCTTCCCTAGGTGAATCCCATGGGATGTTACTGGGTGTCTGAGTGAAGAGAAGGGGTCTCTGTGGTGAAATATTCTTGGGTAAACATGGGGTTAAAGAGGATTCTGCTCTGCAGGGTTTCTCAGTGCTGTCATGTGCATTCATTCTCCAAGTGCCATCCTCATCCCCCGCCTCAGCACTGCCCTTAACTTTCATTTGTTCCAACTAAGCAGCAACTAAGTGAAACAGTGAAACAGACATCTCTCAAATGTCACCGACAAGGCAGGGCACCAAAGATCTCACTCATTCAGTTAATCAGAAATTCAGGGAAGAACACCCCCCAAGATGGAAACTCGGCATCCACTAGCAAATTATAACCAACCTAAGGCTGAGCCCAGCCCCTACTGCCGGGGATGGGAAATGGGAAACAGTTTTAATGTACTTAAGCCATCATGGAAAATGTTTATGGAGCTACCGGTCACCTTTTCCCATTTGAAGGTCAGCAGCAGGATTTCTGTCAGACACATTGCCATTTTTCCCACAAAAGTTAAAAAGCTATTAAGTCTTCGCAAGTTTTGAAACCAAAGTTCTTGGGACTCTGGTTGTTCTTGGACCCCTGGCTTGTTTCCTATCAGTCAGGCTAAAAATCCAGAATGTTTGGTTTCTTGATCAGAAAAGACCAGTAGCACTTCTCTCCTCTTAATTCTTTTTGTTTCCCTAATACTTTCCCCCAGAGTATTTACATCTTGCAGCTCTTGAGAAGAATTTGGATCAGCTCACACAGCTGTTCTACTAATTAATTCACAAGACGTTACTGTTAGGAGGAATTTAAAGGACCCTTAGCTATAAACAATTTTGAAAATCTCTATACTGACTAATGCATTTTGAAGGAAAAAAGTAATATTTAAATAAATACAGGTATTTATTAATCAGTCATGAGGAAACAGGTCTGCTTTCATTCTGTAGTGTAAGTTTTATTCTGAACAAGAAATTAAATACTAATAATAAATTTTAAAGTTAATCATAGTCTCCAAAATAAAATTACCTTTGACAAATATCATATGTTATCACTTATATGTGGAATCTAAAATAATGACACAAATGAGCTTATTTACAAAATAGAAATAAACTCACAGACATAGAAAATAAACTTATGGTTACCAAAGGGGAAAGGCGGGGAGGGATAAATCTGGAATTGGGATTAACAGATACACACTACTGTACATAAAATAGATAAACAACAAGGACCTACAGGGAACTATATTCAATCTCTTGTAATAACCTATAATGGAAAAGAATCTGAAAAAGAATAATACATACATACATATATATATGTGTGTGTATAACTGGATCACTTTGCTGTATACCCAAAACATTGTAAATCAACTATACCTCAATAAAAAATAAAAATTAAAAAAATAAATAAAATTATCTTTGGCTTGAAAGATATTTACATTTGTGTGTTTTTATTTTAAAAAATTATATTATAAGTAGGGAGCTAAGCCTCAAAACGATTACAATTTACACAAAAGGTGAAATTCCCTTCCAGAATGATCAAAATCTGAAAATCAGAATGCTTGAGAAACAGGGTATAGTTGGAATAAGCCTTGGCTCTGCGGTGTGATTTTACCACCCAAAAGGACAATATCAGTTTGGTTCTATTATCTCCCCAATAGTTGATAAAACTAGAGGATTCTCTCCATTTAATCTATTTTGTTGAGTCATGAGAAAAGAAGATGGATCACTGAGTCCAGAATGTCACCATTGTATCCTCCTCTTCCTCTCAAGTCTGTGTCCCCTCTCCTTATACTGTTTTTGTTTGTCTGTCTCCCAGTCAATTTTGAACTCCTTGAGGCCAAGAACCAAGTGCCATCATGCTTGGTACATAGAAGAGAATCTACCATTAATTGTCAAAGGGATAAAGGAGAGTAGTAGTAAGGAAATCACAGTCTAGCCCTTCTGTGTGATAGACACAATGCAGCCATTGAAAATAGCTTTTCCAAAGTGGTCCATATGGTTGGAAAAAGATCAAGATACTCCTTACTAAAAACCAATGGATAGAACAGATACGAGTTGAGAGAAGTAAGACTGTTAACAACAAGGATAGCTTCATAGGGTGGTGATGACATGGCTGGAGTAAATCCCCAGGCTCTTACAGCTTCACGTGTTGGTTAACAGAACACTGCATGGCATTCATAGTTGGATAAGTTTATATGAGTATGCTTCATATTTTATTTACAGTAACTATTTAGTAAAACATACATGTTTCTTATTCTATTGTAGGTGTCTGGGCATTTTCAATGCTTTTCTTTGCCTTTATGGAGTCTGGAGTTTAAAAACCCCTGATCCCTCTGCCACTGTAATTGCACTTAGGGGATTCAGGGGAACCACAAACAAGGTTCTGGTACCCAGAGCAGACATGGCAGGTGGCAGCAGCCCTTTTAGAACAGAGTCTCAATGCTGTTGTGCTTGATTGGACAAGCTGCACACTATGTGCTTTTGAGCCTCCTAAAATGAGGTCTTAGGAATTGAAAAGAAGGAAAAGGAAAGGGGGAAGAGAAGAAAATATCTATTAATGATCATTAGATATAACTTTTCTCTTTCCAGTCTCTCAGCAGAAAGCCCAAGGATGTCTGATTTTCTATTAAAAAGGAAAACCTCTGAATAATATAGCCTGTAATTTTGTGCTTACCACCATGTTCCTACTTACAGAAATGCAAGAACTAAATGATAGAATACTTCAAAACAACTTCCTTCTTTTTTTTTTTTTCTCCCAAGAATGACTCAAAAATACCATTTGTATGGTAGATACTGACCATGGACAATGACAGTCCCTGGAATGTTCAGTTCAGTGGGATTCTAGAGTATTCTAGACTTCAAACAACAAAATCTGCTAATATTGTTCTCTTTCTCCTTTGTCGAATTCTTACTTCACTTTACCACTCACGGCGTTTTCTCTGGTTGTTGAGAAAATTATTCTGTCCTCATTTTGCTACAGGGAAATGCACTATAAATATTCACAAATGGGTAATTGTCACCCTTTATCTGAGGCTTGGTAGTTTTTAGGGAATATAGACTTTCACAATTAATTAAGGGTAATTCTTTTTGCAACTTGAATACACATAGGGAAAGACTCCCCTTCAGTTCTTTCCCTTCTTTTATGCTTCTTCCTTTCTTTCCAGAACGTTCCTTAGGGCTCAAAGATCATTATTATCAGAGGGATACTGACATCCAGACCCTCGATGTCATGACTCTTCTCTCTCCAATGCTGCCTTAAATGCCTTCTAGCGGTGACTGACCTACCTAGAATAGAAGGCTCTCCAGGCAAGGACACATTCAGCTAACAGTAAAATTCTTAAGAGAGGAAAATAAGAAAATATGATTTCTAAGAACCAGAGTGAGAATTTGATCTAGCATCATTTTGTTTATAAATAATTTTTATTCTCAGTTAATCTCAGTTTTAATAGTGTTTGTTCATCTTTATTTGCTTTTAATGGGCAGTTAGTCCTTTTACTTATATTAAAGCTATACTGACCTCCAAACTTTTTGTTTGAGTCTATAGCCTCTCAATTAGATGGGACTATCCCTGAAGAAAGATAACAAATTCTGCTTCTTACTTGGAAATCTTTCTCTTTTATCATCATCAATGCCTAAATTATAGCCTCTAACTGTACCTATTCAGACTCCAATTATATTACATAAACGCCTAAATTATTACACATCCTTCATGACATGTTAGTACTATAATAATGTTCATCTTTTCAGCTCTTAGCCATGGTGAAAGGGGAATACAATCCAAAAGAGAGTGTCTGATGTGTTAATCACTAATAAGTCTGAAAAACATGTGTTTGATCAAAGCCATCTTTTCCCTTTGCATAATTCTCTTTTTATTTTTTTTCTCTAACATCAGCAAGTTCTTCTGAAATTCATGATTGTCTCTCTGAAAGCTCTAAATTACCAGTGTTGATTTCAAAACAGGCACTGGCCAATACTTTGTTATTTATAGTGAATCCCTAGTTGGCATTTGCGATGATAATCAATCTTTGTTTGTTGCTTAAACCATTCAAAGTTCCTCTGATATATATGATTTCATTGAGTGGAAGATGCTGCATGCAAATAAGTACACTTCAGTTACAGAAAGCAGCTGTCAGAACACATTTATATTCCAGCAGCAGAGAAGAAATTAATCTCACAGTGGCTTCAGTTCAAATTGGTGTGATATTCCAGTAAGAATTCCCAGCATAGATGGAATAATTTTCTTTATCATAAATATTTTAAAACACTTGATCTGCATTAGAGTTGTGTAGGACTGAAACTGATTTTAGACATTTTAAATATTTTAAATCAAATTCTAAATAGAAGAGAAAAGTTCTGGTTCTATAGAATCTATTTAAAATATATTTTAAAATTTTATACAAGTTTCTCCTATCATATAAATTATTCAACCAATGAGAAAAGCTCATCAGACGCTTATCTTGTCTGAGTTGAGCACCAAAAGAAAGCACAACTTTCCAGTCTGTATTAATTGTGTTTATATCATATGTTTTAATGACACTAGTCATTCCTTTAATATTGAAATAAATTCCGAAAATAACTATTACTCTTTTCCTTCACTTACAGGCTGATTTGTGGAAGAAGAGGAGGGTAGCAATGATCACAGGATGTAAACACTAAAGAACTGAGGTCCAGAGCCACACAGTGACCTCTCCCAGGTGAGCAAAGCAGTTACCAGCACGTCTGGGACAGTAACACCCAACACATGATGCAGAGTATAGCGTACTTGTCAATACTTTTTGCAATTTTGAGAAGTCAGTCCTGGTATTATTATTTATATATTACTTGGATGTATAAATTTATACATATAAGTATGTATATAATATATATAAATGTACAAATACAAAAATATATAAATTTATATTTATATTCATTTATATTATAATACATTTATATTATATTTATATATTATATTATATTCCATTTCTTCCACTCTGACTGTTACCTTGTGAGTCACTTCAACCACAAGTCTCCCCAAAGCATCATGAGACAGTAGGGGACATGTAAGTCCATAGAAATGGCTTTATACTTTTCAGCTTCCCTAGAATATGGATTAAGAATTAGGCATTTTGAGATACCCTGCCTCCAACTTCTAGCTGTCACTAGAATAGATCTGTTTCTCATCTAGACTGCCTGGAGATTGGTGGCCCCTCATGAATCAGTACAATTCCTTCTTTCTTCCAAACCAATACTCTGAAACCCTCCAAGTGGTAGGTAGCCCAAAAGAGAAATACATCCCCTATGAGTGAGTTTGTATTTTAGAAATGTTCTCTTGACCTTGACTCTCAAGCCAAGGGGACATGTAGTGTGGACTTTATAGCCCACTTTGACGCTCAAATGTCTGAATTTAGAAGAATTGATGGGGTCACCATAGCCATATTGGCCAAATAGTGACTTTCCTGAACTTGGATGTTACTAACCTCCCAACCACCACTGCTGCTCCTCCTGCTGAGATACAGCAAGTTTTATCGCTGAAGAACACATCCAAAACCAAACAGTAGAGTTCAAATTCTGAATTCAATATTGAAACCTAAGCCCCAAGATAAGATCCATGCTGAATACTGCACAAAAGGAGATGTGAACTCAGCACAGATCCAAAAGATGAGAAATGGACAGGAATTTACCAAACAACTCTTCTTTATAGTGGATTAAAATCAAATTGATATTTCACTTGCTGATTCAGTCTACATCCAGCCCTACGTCTCAGATTACAGGATAGTCACTGGCAAAACTGATGACTGGAAAACGCAGCCAATTTTGGAAAACGATACCAGATTCCTTAAAAATCTGAGTCAAAGTTCTATGTTCAGGTTGTAAACTATCAGGAAGGACAAGTTCTGTCAGATAAACCTACTTGGTGTAGGACCTACACCAGTTTGTATTTATTGACATATAAAGACTTTCAGACAGCTGGAGACAGGGCTGCAGGATTTCTGGGTCTTAGTCTTTGCTCTGACTTCGGCTGGATATATCGTTGGCCAAGTTACTTTGCCTCTCAGTGATTTGATTTCCTCATCTGGAAAAACAAGGGTCCATTATGCATTCATTTGTCCAATGACAATCTCAGAGCACTGATTACCTGCTTAGCTGTTTACACACTGCAGAGTTTTGTGAGGAAGAAAGGAGATGATTTGCAGGCAAGCCTTTTAAGAAGCAAGAATCATTGAATTAAAAAGAAAACTCATAAGAATTATCTGTCCTCAGCAAAAATGATCCCTAAAATAGAAGCCAAAATTGCATTCCTCAAATAATGGACTTACAGATAAACATAGATGTCTACAGAAACCTGAATAAATGTTTGGTCTTCAAAGTTTAGACTAAGGTTTGTGCTGATTCTCCAAATATTAATGATACATGTTATCATTTCTTGATAGTCTATTGTGTTTCAGGTAAAGGCTAAGGTAATTTATATATAGTCTCACATTAAATTTTCATTTTTAGCACAATCTTATCAAGGAGATATTATTTTTCCATTACAGATAAGACTATTGAAGCACGGAGAAATTAGCCGGTTGCTTGGAGTCCCACCCCTAGAAAGTAGCAGAACTGAGATGTCAACCACCAAAAGTCAGTCTACAAGACCACAGTCTTGTCCACTACACTACATGGCACTGAACTGAAAAGAGACAGCTGTAATAGAATTAATATAATTTCAAGGGTCAATGAGAAGCCCTAGTCAAAAGGCTTTGTTATTGAGAGGTCAATAGTTGATCAAAAAAGGTCTTCCTATTTCCTCCCTATTCCTTTTGTTCATCTGGGGGATAATAGAAGAGCATTTAAATCCATGTTTTGCTCAGAAATTTAGTATTATCTGTGTAAGGACTGCCAAAGAGGTCCCTACTTTAAACTTTCTGCTGCATCTCTCAAGAAAAATGGTTTTCAAGGACAAACATTATTACAGATTGTAACTTGACAGTGAATGTCTTAAAACTCTGCACAGTCATATTTGAAAAGAAGCCAAATTTATGGGAAAAAAATGTCCACTTCAAAAGCTTAATGAAGGCAATTTGTCAACAATTTCACACATCACTTACCCACAACCTCTGAATAAAAGGTTTCCCAATTTACCTCTTTCCCATGTGAACTTCAGATCATATCCATTTAGTAATTCATCAATCATCTTTTCCAGAAACCGAGATACAAGGAGAATACAATCTAAGAGATCCGTGAAGATAGATTTCATGTGATATGCTTATTGTTTATGTTTACCTTTTTCACCTAATTTCAGAGAAATGAGTCTTTAGGCTCAGAGTCTGGTTTAAGACTTGGGGTGAATTTGCCACATAAAAGATTAAAACAACTTAATGCATCTTAGAATGCCTATGTCTTAGACTTCTAAAAATTCTGTAGAGAAGTAGAGAGAGAAGAGAAAAAACAGCTACAGACGAATGACTACGACTTACAGCCAAACAAGCAAAGCCTCCCCATGGCACTGATTCTTTAAATAATTAACAAGAAACTTTTTGCAAAGGGACCTACTTGTCAAATAATTAACTTAAAACCATTACTGTTGATTGTCAGCATGCTTTTGTTACCAAAATGCCTGAGGGATAAGTTGGTGGAAAGTAATTAATAAGACCAAGAACAAGGTTTACTGCATGTAACTGATACTATTTGTAAATCTGGGACTCATAAAGTGTTGTAGTGATTGAGGGCGGAGATGCAGATGTTTCTGCTATTTTAGTAAAGAGAAGAAGTGTAAAACACTCCAACTGACAGAAAAGAGGGTGCAAAACATTTAGAGCTGCAATACTTGCCACGAAAACTATTTTCTGTTACATTTTTAATGGAAGGTTAAAAATTCTGCACCGCATGCTTGGGCAGCCCACATATGGGATTCAAGTGTGACATCAACAATGGCAAATAAAGGTTAGTTTTATAAGACAAGGTGAAATGTGCAGTTGACCCAGATAGTTAAACATTTTGGCAAAAAGAATTATAATTGGAAAAGTGGGACAACTGGTGGAGGATTTGGGAAAATGTTGGAATAAATTATCCAGATGACTTTTGCCCTTCAATACACTTCTTCAGCATAAAGAAGAGCTCTGTTTGCTAAACTATTTGGGCCATGATGATTCATAGTACTGGTGATGGAATTTGGCTTGTGTTTGTGCACATGTCTCTGTGCACACATATTTATGTTTGTGCTTGCAAGTGCTTTGTCAGAATGAAATGTTTGGGCTACACTTACTGCCCACCTGATTTTAATAAGTGTTACCAGATATCTACTGAAATCATCAAACTTTTAAATTTAGAGATAATTTGGCAAAGGGCAAGTTGTTGCTGTTTACATTTAGATAGATGCAAAAAAAAAAATGCACTGATGCTGTGGCAGACAGACCCCAGAACAGTTCTCTGTTCATGCTCGGAATAACCTGATCCCCTGGAGTGTGGGAGGGACCTGTTACTTGCTTCTGATCAATAGTATACAGCAAAAGTGGTGAGAGGTCACTTGATGATTATGTTATCACACGCACGCACGCACGCATGCGTGAACTTGCCTTGACACATCTGCATGTAGGAGCTTGTATCACACAGAAATTCTCATCACAGAGTTACATAAATCTACTTCCTTCCAGTGCTTTGGTTTTAAGCAAAGACCAACCATTTTTTCAAAAGGAGATACATAAAACAATCTTAAAAAAAGAAGAGCAAAGGAGGTGGACTCACACTTTCCAATTTCGAAGCTTATAATAAAGCAATAGCAGTGAAGATGGTATGGTACTTGCACAAAGATAGACATAATCTATTCTGTAGATTAATGGAATAGAACTGAGACTTCAGAAATGAGCCCACCTATCTACAGTCAACTGATTTTCAGCAAGAATGCCAAGACCATCCAATTGGGAAAGAGTAGTCTTTTCAACAAATGGCACTAGATCAACTGAATAGTCACACACAGAAGAGTAAAGTTGGACCCTTACCTCACACCATAATCAAAAATTTACTCAAAATGTATTAAAGATTTATATGCAAGAAATAAAACTATAAATCTCTTAGGAGTAACAGGGATAAATCTTCATGATGTTGCATTTGACCATTCTTGGATTCTTGGAGGATTCTTGGATATGATGCCAAAAGCACAAGCAACAAAAGAAAAAAAGAGATAAATTTGACTTCACAAAAATTATAAAACGTTTGTGTTTCCAAAGACATCATCAGAAAGTGAAACAATAATCCACAGAATGAAAGAAACTATTTGTAAATCATATCTCTGATAAGAGATTTGTATCCAGAATATGTAAAGAACTCTTACAACTTAATAGTGAAAAAAAATCCAAATTATAAAAAATATGCAAAAGGTCTGAATAGACATTTCTCCGAAGGAAAATAAACAAATGACTAATAACCACATAACATGCTTGATGCCATTAGTCATCAAGAAAATGCAAATCAAAATCACGATGAAATACAACTTCACATCTTCTAGAGTGGCAAGAATAAAAAAGGCAGACAATAGCAAGTTATTAGCAATGACATGGAGAAATCAGAACACTCATACACTGTTGGTGGGAACATAAAATGGTGCCATCACCTTAGGAAAATGTCTGGCAGTTGCTCAAAAGATTAAATATAGATGACCCAGCAATTCCCCTTCTGTGTATATATCCAAGAGAAATGATGATATACACCTACACGAAAACTTGGACACAAATACTTATAGCAGCATTATTCATAGCAGCCAAAAGATGGAGACAATCTAAATCTCATCAACTGATAAATGGATAAAATATGTTACACCCACACACTGGAATATTATTGGGCCACAATAAAGAATGAAGTACTGACACATGCTACAACATGGAAAGACCTTGAACACATTATGCCAAGTGAAAGATGCCAGTCACAAAAGACCACATATACATGACTTCATTCACATGAAATGTCCAGAACAGGGATATCTGTACACAGTCAGTTGATCATCCATATCTGTGGATTCCACATCTATGGATTCAACCAATCTTGGATTGAAAATATTCAAATAAACAAAAAAATTTTTGGAAAGTTCCAAAAAGCAAAATTTGAATTTGCTGTGAGTTGGCAACTATTTAGTCTAAAGAGGTTCAGGAATGATCATCTTCAGTGGGAAAAACAAGGGCTTATGGGAAATCTAGACTAGTTTGAAGGTATTTTTGTTTCTGTTGTTGTTTTGACCCTCTACATTATGTTTTTGACACATGTTTATTGAGTGAACACCAGAAGTGTCATGCTGAAGTTTTCTGGGTATTCTGAAATCTTTCTGTGAATTAAATACAGTCCCTTCAGAGGTTAAACATCTCCATCCTTTTTGGAAGCTCTTAATTTTTCCCCCTATTTTTTGGGTTTTCAAATTCCACTATATTGTGTCTAGGTGTGGCTGTTATTTCATTCAAACTGTTAGGCATTCAAATGGTTCTTTCATCTGAAAACTCACGGAAAATATTCTTCTATGAAATTGAGTAATTTTTCCTTTCCATTTGCATCTATTCTTTTATTAAACCAGAATTTCTTTTAGACAGATAATGGAATTTCTGGATCTATTTTCCAGGTCCCTTAATTTTTTCTTTTATTTCTTCTATTTCTGTGCTATTTAACATTATATTCTGTGAACATTCATATCTTAAGGTTTTAGCTTCTGAATTCAGTCTTTATTAACTAATCCATATGTTTAGTCTCCTCTATCTTTTTAGTTTGTTTTTTTCTCACTTCAATGATCATATTTTTTCATTTCCAAAATCACTAACAGATTTTACATTGCAAACTGCTCCTGATTTATCCTAACCTATCTTTCTCAGGTTGATAATGATACTTTATTTTTTAAAAATTTATTGAAAAAGTAATTTATGCTCATGGTAAGAGCAAAAGCCAAAAAGGCTTCAATGAGCAAATAATGAAAATTAAGTCTTCCTCTTAGCTAAGATTAGCAGAGGCCTCTGATCCTATCAATAGTTTCTTAAAAATTAAAAAAAAAATTTTTTTAATTAAAAAAAAAGTTTCTTTTTTGTGGGTATATAATTCCAGAAATTTTCTATGCATATATAAGCATGTATTTGAATGTGGGTATATAGAAATTTTTAAAGAAAAAGTTGATGTAATATATATACTTCTGAATTATGCCTATTTTTGTTGTTTCTTTTTGTTATTTTACATAAAATTTCATATCCACACAGAATTATCTTGTTAAAAAATACATTCTCGTAGTTCACCATATGGATCAGCATGAATCATTTATTTACTATTCTATTCATAAACAATTGGACTGTTCAGTGTTTTTTGCCATTAAAACAATGCTGTAGTAAATATTTCTGCACATCTATTTTTACATTCAACATGTGAATATAAATTGTAGTATGAATTCTTAGAAATAGATTTGCCAAGTCTAAATGTATATACATCTAATGTTGACAAACATTACCAAATTGTCCTCAAAAGAGATTGCACTAAGAATTTGCCTATTTCCTTGTAGCTTAAGAAAACCATATATTATAAACTTTCTGATCTTTATAAATTCAGTTGTTAGGAAAGGTGTCATTGTTTATTTTGCTTTTCTGTAATTACAAATGAGAGTTGTAAATTTTATGGATGACCTTTTCATAGGTTTATAAGTCATTTGGATTTTTTCTATTAATTGCCAGTACATAATCTTTGCTTATTTGTCGGTTGGATTATTAGTAATTTCTCATTGATTTGTAAGAACTCTTTATATTGTAAAGTGATTAGCTCTTTTTCTGCCAGATGAGTTGCAGACTTTTCCACTTTTTCACTTTGTTTTTAATTTTATTGGAATACAATTATTTAATACTTTTCTTCATTGTTTCTAGGATTTTTGTCATTCTTAGAAAGGTCTCTCTCATGCCCAAACTGGAAAAATATTTAGCCATGTTTTCTCCTAATATTATTATTTCACGTGAAATCTATTTTTGTTGTAAATATGAGGCAAGTCAAATAATGTTTTTCTGTTTATTGAGTATTCCACCTATCACCTAAATTGAATAGCACTCTTATCAGATGCTAAATTATCATATGATTATATTTCTTTCATGTCCTCTTCTGTTTGCTAATAATTCTGCTTCCTTGGGTGTTAGTTTTTCTCTGAATTTGGTGACTCATCATACTGATATACTGAAATATTTGATAATTCTTGGTTATGTCCTTTCTGTTTGAGATTGTCTGTGCTCCTATCTGTGGGTATGCTGTGCACTGCTGCTGGCATTTGTTATGGGAGGAGCAGGTTCTCATTCTGCTAGGGATGCCAGTACCTTATTGTCTATCTGTCACAGGTATCCTTGGACATATTGGGCACTGCTCTGATTCTCTGGATACTCACTGCTTTAGCTTAGGAAGCAAGAGTTCTGTCGTGTCTACATGCCACTAGATGTAAGTTAGCAATTAGAGAAGCACCAACTTTCTCAGCAGTGCCTATGGTTTACCAAAACCCAGGCAATTGCCATAGCTCCCCTTTCTGCTTCCTGTACTCATTTCCTCTGGGCTTAGAGCTTCTGTGAAAGTGTCCCTACCTCTCTGCATGTGCCATTGGCTATTGAGCCAACAAATTTGTCTGCCTTCTGTTAATCAAGGATTCCTCCAAAAATGTTGATCCTTTGATGGCATTTTCTTGTTTTCTAGCATTGTTATAAAGAATCATTTTGCATCATTTGTAGTTTGAGGTGGGAATGGCAAGTAAGCACTGGCAGGCAGTTCGTGTGCCATTTTAACCCAAGCTATGAATCTCTTCCTTCTTAGTAGAATCTTCTACTGTTTCCATCAGTGAAATCTAGAATGTTTTTAGGAAGTCTGGCCAAAGACTGTCCATTTGTCATACAACTGTCAGCAACATTAATTGTATGGTCCCTTGCCATTTCAGAGAGCACTCTTATCCTTAGGTCCTCTAAAGCAGAGCCTGAGACAAGGACTTGTGTGCAGGTATTTTATTTGGAAGGAAATCCTAGGAATCATGAGTGAAGAGGAGAGAAGAGAGGCACAGGGAAGGAAGAAAACTTGACCAAAAAAAATACATTATCAAATTGATCATTGTAGGCAACTGGGTTTTGATTCCACTGCTACTTTAAGACATATACATAAAATGCATCTCAGAATTGCCTACCTGAAGGAAGGGAGACATGTCCATTGTGTTGGGGGCCCATAGCTGGTGTATTAAATTAAGCATATGTGGATTATGACCTGCTGAATGAAGAGGTGCAAGCCACCCACCTGGGGTTGGCCAATAACTCCCTCAACATCTGTGCTCCAACTTTGAGGAAGTGAAAACCCTAGGGTCATTTTGATTGAAGGCATAGTTTCAGTACACTCACACAAAAGACATCAAGTCACAAGATTTATTACTTACAGATCCCAGGAAGGGGGCAATGAGCTGGGGGAAGGCTCGTCCTCTGTCTCAGATCATGAGGGAGTAGGAGATACAGAGCAGGCTGGTAAGCAAGCACCCACTACTTCTCAGTTGGCTGGTGTGGAGGTTACTAACTTTTCACTCTCAGGCTCCACTCTAAGTGTTATTTTAAAAGGTGTCTTAGGAAAAGCAACGCAGGAACTTGGGGTGGGGATCCTAAGCTCAGGTCCTTATCTAAATGTCCAGACACTGGGTGTGAGCAGCTTGTCATTTTGTAAAATGCCCAGGAAGTAACTCAAAATAATTGTTTTCTCATTACACCCATTTATCTGCTGGCTCCAGTCCTCTGCTGGTTGAGGAATTTCCCTGAAGGACTTTACTTCTACTTTGGCTATGGGTATGTGCCAGCTGGCCAAGCAGGTCCTTGTAGTGTCAGAGAAGCAATGATGCCCCAAAGAAAAGATGACTAAGCTCCTGGAGGAGAAAAGATGCCCTGGACATGCTTGAGGTGGAGCACTGTCAGCATGCGGTGATCCTAAATGTAAACTCTCCATTGCATTTGCAGCTGATATCAGCTATCAGTCAAGGTGATTAATGTCAGTTTCTTGATGCATCTGAGGAAAGTGCACACTGGTCTTGCCAACACATCTTGTGAGAAAAAGATCATAGAGAGGAGAGAAGCAAGATGGCGGAGTAGGACACTCGTAGCTCACCCTCTCCCACAAATACACCAAAACTCACATCTACAGACCTATTCAGCCAACCAGAGCACCTGACGAACTTTGACAGAACATCACCCTCTTCAAAAGACAAAGACACCAAAAATCTGGTAGGAGAAAAGGGAAAAAGAAAGAAGAAAAAGCAACACAGTGCAGGACCAGTCCCGTGGGGAGGGAGCGGCAAAGGAGGACTAGCGCTCGTTCACTGAACCTCCCCCTCTCCAACGGAGAGGCCAACAGGATGGAGGGGGAGCCTCCAAGGCTCAGATCTACCCTGAGCACCCCTTGACTGACAGAACTAAGTTAAACCAGCACAAAAGGTCCCTGCGACACTCAGCTCGAGATGCAAGCCAGCAGCTGGGGGCCTGGACAGGCTGCCCGAGCCGGGCGGAGGACTGGGGTGGCTGCACTGAGGCAGCCCTGGGGGACTGCAGGGTGCTGAGTGCCATGGCTGGGAGGGGATACGGAGCCGAACAACCTCGGTCCCCCATAAATTACAGAAAAAAGCAAAGCAACATGGCTGGTGTGCCCTGGGGGGAGGGGCACCATAGCCTTTGTCTCCTTAGACCCTCAGCGCCATTACTGGTGCTTCCCAGGAGAAGAGTGGTGGGGCACAGCCACAGCCCCATCTCCTCCTGTGTGCAGAACCTGGGCTAGGGGCAGGGCCAAGACCTGAATCTGTACCCGGGAGCTCTGCAACCTCCTAGGCAGGACTGAGACTTGTTTACAGCCTGAGGCAGATAGGATCTTTCTGCCCTGGCACCTCAGAGAACTCATGCCACCAAGACAAACAAGGACCTGAGATTTGGCACGGACCGGGGTGGGGCCGTTCTGCGGTCTTCCCAGAGCCAGCCTATGGAGCGCCAACCAGAGGTGGAATGGGCAGCTGCACAGAGCAGTGAAGCGACTGGTGCTGGAAGAGGGCAGGCGCCACCCCCCGCCTTCCTGGCAGGAACACAGCACCTGACCACAGTGTTTGGAGGGGGCGTGATCCGCCCACTGCCTCTCCCGAGCGCAGCATCTGACTGTGGCATCAGGAGGAGGAGTGACCCGCCCGCCCACCAGCCACAGTGCCAGAGAGATATGAGCAATATGAAGCAGAGGAACCACTCCCAATTAAAAGATCAAGAGAAATCCCCTGAAAGTACGATCAAGGAAATAGACATTGATGGCCTACTAGATCAAGATTTCAAAAAAGGAGTGATCAAAGTACTGAAAGAACTAAAAGAGATAGTGTTTAGAGATATAAAATATGTCAAAAACAAAACTGAAGCTATAAAGAGCCAAGTAGAATTGGTAAACTCATTTGCTGAGATGAGAGCTGAACTAAAGGCTGTACAAAGCAGGCTAGATAATGCAGAGGAACGAATAAGTGACCTAGAAGACAGGACAACAGAAAGCACCCAATCAGAACAGCTGAGAGAAAAACAAATAAAAAACAATGAAAACAATATAAGGGACCTATGGGATAATATAAAGTGTGCCAATCTACACATAATAAGGGTTCCAGAAGGGGCAGAAAGAACAAAGGGGATTGAAAAGGTATTAGAAGAAATCATGACTGAAAACTTCCCAAACCTAAAGAAGGAATCAGATATCCAAGTACAGGAGGCTCAGAGGGTCCCAAACAGGAAGAACCCAAACAGACCCACACCAAGACATATCATAATCAAGATGGCCAGAGTCAAGGATAAAGAAATGATCCTAAAGGCAGCAAGAGAAAAACAAAGAGTGAGTTACAAGGGAACCCCCATAAGGCTCTCAGCTGATTTCTCTACACAAACACTATAGGACAGAAGGGAGTGGCAAGATATATTCAAAATCCTGAATGAAAAAAAGATGCAGCCTAGGATACTTTATCCAGCAAGGCTATCATTTAGAATAGAAGGAGAGATAAAAGAACTTAACAGACAAGCAAAAAGTGAAAGAGTTTAGCAACACTAAACCAATGCTAAAAGAAATATTGACAGGGCTACTCTAAATAGAAAAGGAGCAGGATGCTACAAAAATGAGAAACTCATAACTGGAAAGGAGATAACTACCATGAACTACAAATAGAATAAACACGAAATTGTAAAAATTTAACCAAGGACACGAAAGACCTGCACACTAAAAACTATAAGACACCGATGAAAGAAGCTGAACAGACACAAATAGAACGACATCCTGAGCTCATGGCTGAAAAGAACATTGTTAAATTGTCCCTTCCACCCAGAGCGTGTACGCATTCATGCAGTCACTACCAGAATTCCAGTGACGTTTTTCACAGAAAGAGAACAAACAATCTTAACATTTGTGTGGAGCCACGAAGGACCTCAAGTAGCAAAGCCACCCTAATAAAGGACAACAGGCTGGAGGCCTCTCCCTCCCTGACTTCAACCTACGTTACGAGGCTACAGTCACCAAAAAAGTGTGGAATTGGTACCAAAACCGGCACACACGCCATGGGAATGGAACAGAGCGCCCAGAAATAACCCGAGGGGAACGTAGTCAATTAGCCCACAGGGACGGGGCCAGGAACCTGCTCCAGGAACGGACGGTCCCCGCAAGTGAGCGGCGCTGGGAAAACCCGACGCCACACGCCCAAGGAGCTCGCGGCTCCCTGTCAGCACCGCAGGTTCCCACATCCAGCCCTTCCTCTCCCCCGGCCTCTGAGGACCGACCCCCGCAGCGTCAGCCCCTCACCGGAAGCGTCAGCCCCTCACCGGAAGCGTCTCCCCAATTCCTTCACTCTTCCTTCCTCCTCACCTTTCCTTCCGTCAGGTCTTGAGGAGACCAGGTGAAGGGGACTTGACCCCCTGTGGTGCCGAAGCTCCAGTGGGTCTTGAGGAGACCAGGCTTCCGTCAGTGTGGATTCGACCCCACACTGTCCCAGAGCGGAAGCTCCGGCTCCGTGAGGACACCCAGCCCGGGTCAGGCGCCTGCGGGAGACAAGCCCTCAGGCAGAAGGCGCGCTCCTGCAGCAGTCGGGGAGGCGTGCTCGGCCCCTGCTAGCCAATGGAATCTCAGCGCAAGTGGGTCAGCGGAGGCCCCGCCCCCAGGCAGTGCTGCCTCCGGGCCCCGCCAGCCAATGGGAGTGCAGAGCAGGCGGCACAGCAGAGGCCCCGCCCCCAGGCAGTGCTGCCGAAGCCATTGAACTGTGGACGTTCAGGCTGAACTGGAGCCAAACTTCCCATAACTTCCCCAAAATAATTATGAAACAGTAAATTGGAAACCGTTTGGAATGAAGTGAATGCAGACACAAATTGTAAAACTTAAAACAAATTTACTCAAGTTTATTCTCAGACAGTTCAGGGGCTGAGCAAGGATGCACAAATTAAAAGGTACAGAGTAATCAGGTGAAATCGATGGGAGAGTAGAAGTACTGTTTTATTTTATTTTGCTTGTTGATTCAGTTTGCCTCAGACTATGATGTTTAGGTATATAGCTACTAAGAAGGGCAATACAAAAACAGAAAGCAAGTATGTTAACAAAGTGTTGCCCAACTGGGTTTTCTGACCTTGTAGTGCAGGAAGGGATGCCGGAGTAGAGTCTGGGAGATTGTGTTCAGGTGGAGCATAAACGTTATTAGCACTGCGACCTGGGTAAATAGGTCATTTCCATGGACATAAGTGTTCTCCTCAGTCTTAAACGTTCTATTTGTTTACAAAAAATTTGAAATAAAATAGTGACATTTGAGGTAAAAGAAAAAAAAGTTATAAAACTTATTTTGAATGGCCATTGCCATATTACAACTACTTTAAGAGTCCCTGGGCTGAATTCAGTTGGATTTGATCCTTAACCCACCATCAATGCATACAAGATACTTTTCTCAGTCTCTGCAGCCTGAGATACAGAGTTTGCTGTATCTGAAGGCACATGGATGTGTTCTGAATCCCACTAGAGCTCTCTACCTGTGTTTTATAAACAGCATTTCTGTTAGAAGCTGATTTACCATTACTACAATACATAATAATATAGTCATGTGACTCATACAAGAATAGCAAATATGTGGCGTGTATTCCCCACGGTCAACAAAATCTATAGCTTCTCAGTTATATGCTTTTTCCCATGGGATCCATGTTGGACCTCAGAATGCTTCTCAACACAGTGCTCCAAGTTGGCATTTTAATTCTAGTTTATTTGCCATTTGGAGTATAATACATTTCTTTATTTTATTATAATCACCAAGTTTACACAATCCCAAAGTGTTTCACCAAAAGCATCACGGGCATTATAACATCCAAGACATTGCCAAAGCTCATATGTGAAGAGAGAAAACGCGGCTTGGTAGTGAAACTAAGATGACCCTCACCATGCCGTTAGTCCTGTTTGCAGACCTCACACCTCTGATCAGAACATGACTGATAATTCTGGTAAATCTTATGTGTATACTGCAAGTTCATCAGGTCGCAATAAAGTGTCTGGATTGCAGTACAGGCAACTCTCACTTTGCGTGGCGCCACGTTATCTAAACTATCTGCAGGTGGAACTGTGTACTTGCTTTGCACGATTCTTTGGTAACTGAGATGTAATCTGCATTAATACTGAACCGTGCCAAGTGAAGACACGGTTCTGATATATAATGCCCGTATATAATGTAACTCACAAATGGTCAGTATTACAGGATAATAACCTGGCTCGGTGTCTCCCATGTTTTCTGCTCCAGTGTAGAAAGTCTTGCAGCACATGAGGCTTAAGACCAGCTTTACTGACAGAAGCTGTGCCTTAGGATGTGTCTGTGATCCATCTATTTAAGTGTGTGTTCTCTTCAAATTGCCAGGGAGAGGAAATACTCAGTGGCCTGAAAAAGCACTTGGGAGGTTTGTACCAACTGTTATTTTCATCTTTTTAAAATAAGATCCCATACTTATTGCCAGAATATCTTTGTTCCAAGTAGTAGCAAAAGCAGACTAAAGGTCAGTGTGCCTTCAACAACAGGCCAGTAGAGGGATAACAGCTACCTCAGTCCAGCTGTGTTATTAACTCAATATTTGGGTACCCTCCCAAATTCATTTGCTGAAATTCTAACCCCAGTATGATGGAATTAAAAGGTGGGGCCTTTGGGAGGTAATTAGGTTGTGAGGATGGAACCCTCATGAACAGGATTAGTGCCCTTATAAGAAGAGACAGGGGAGAGCTGGCTTCCTCTCTGTGCTCTCCACCATCTAAGGATACAACCAGACGAAGGCTGTCTGCACACCAGGAAGAGGCTCACCAGACACTGGATCTGCCAGCACCTTGATCTTGGACTTCCCAGCTTCCAGAACTGTGAGAAATAAATATTTGTCATTTAAGCCACCCAGTCTATGATATTTTTGCTAAAGCAGCCCAAAAGGATGAAGGCAAGTGCCATTCCAAATTGCATAGCAAATCAACCACAAAATTGTACAAAGAAGAACGTCATTCTTTGATTTTTAATGACTTTAATACAGTATTTCTGTGGCCAATGAACAAAGTAGCTGTTGTCCTTGCACTGGCCTGTTGTTGAAGGCATACTTACCTTTAGCTCATGACAAAAGGCTAAGCTGCAGTTAGAAAAACGTTAGGCCTTGCAAACAAGTTTGGGAAATTCTAGAATTAGAACAAAATAAGCAGTTATTTTAAAGTATGTTTATCAGAAGGTTACTATCAAGTTTCAGTTTCTGGTCCTGTCTATTGTTTGTGGTGGTGCTAATTGCCATCTTCACTTGCCAGTACGATTCTCTCAGCCTTTAAAAATGTCCAGTTCTCCAAACATGATGCTTCAAAGTAAGACTCATTCTGTTGCAAGGATAGAAGTACAAATAACTTTAAAACTAGAAAGATCTGTTAAAAATCAACTAGTCCAATTTTTTCACTTTAAATAGGAGAAAACTGATACCCAAAATTTTAAGTGACATGGCCAATGTCTCATAACTTTTTAGAAGCAGAGCTCTGTCTTTCTCTAAATCTTTCTGGGAAGTAGCAAAGAACTGTCTTGCCAGCATATAGATAATTCCTGGGAGGAAACTTGGAAAATAAAAGAATTGCTTTCCTAGGCAGATTTCTGGGTAATTTCCCTCAGTTTTAACTTCTTTTATTGTTATTACATTATGTTCTTACAATGAATAAAAATGGGGGAAAATAAAAAAAAAGAAACAAATTGCAAACAATTAGATTTACCAGTTCTTTGTGAAAGATAACATATTTGCCATATGTTTCTTGAGAATATAACAGCCTGGAGGAAAAGCAGTTTTGAAATAACAACAACAAGAAGTATTTCTCTGACTCAGGACTTGCCCACAGGATTGCAAGAAATTGAGCCTCCCTTAAATTCTTCCCAGCCAGTTCGGAAAGTGATTATCGGGGGGATGTTGCATCTGAGTATGTAGTCTAACTCCTCTAGTTCCATGTTAAGCCTACCAATTCATATTCCCTGTGCTCTGCTGCTTCTTCTCAGGGTCAATTACTGAGACAACCCCCCCCCACTTCTAACAAGAGAGAAGTTGGGGAGTTGGAAGCAATCTATGGAGATGGTGCCACAAAACCTGCAAGGCTGTGTCTGGATTATTCTCTGCTAATCAGGGACCTTGATAATGAAAGCAGTCATGGCCATGAGGTACTGACTCTTTGGCCCAGCACACTTTTGTGATGCCTACCTGGGGAGTGGGGTCCTCGTGTTGGCTGTGAAAAGACCTTGCCCCACATGCTTTTGGACTGAGTGCTTCTTAAGAGAAAAAAAAAATGAATGTGGGCCAAGGTATGTTTGCTTGGGGGCCAAGGGACCTCATTCTGTGTTGTCAGTGACACCAAAGTGGCTTCAGAGCATCTGCCATCCCTTCTGTGTTGGGGACCACAGCCCTGCTGGATTGTCTTGGAGAAATAATGAGCCAGGCCAAGGGAAGCATCTACCTATCACCTGACGAGTGAGAGTCTGCAAATCCCATGCTAGGACCACGGGCCAGGGCTCCTTTGCAGGTAGGTCTAATGGGGGTTTTTGAGGAAGTGGGTTGGATCATCAGAGACGTAATGGGTCTGAAGTGGAAATGTAGAAGGACAAGAAGGACCAAAGGGATGGAGGACTTTGGGAGGAAGAGAGGGTTCCCCTGAAACTCTCCCTGCAGACACACCATGAGACATTTCTCCTCCTCCAAGGAAATGAGTTCAGTAGGTATGGTCCTTAGTTTGTGTCTTCCCATCTGACACTCTTGCTGGTGGCTTTCCTAGCTTTTCAATCAGATAATAGCCTCACCTCCATCTGGGTCCATGTGTGTGTAGGTTGGGAAGATGGTGCGGTGGTACCTGGGAAGGACCCAACACCTGCTTCCTGATTGCCCAGATGCAGATGAGGGCCTCCAGAGGGTGGAGGTGAGGGTGGAGAGTAAGTAATGGAAGGAGGATGAGGCTTCCAGGAGCATACAACTTGAGTCCTCGAGTCACTCAGCACAGCACAGTTTCCCTGACCTTTCCCCCACCTTGTGGCTAGAGGGAAAGCCACACTGCCCAGTTCCAGGAAGCACCACTCAGATCAGTGTCCATACGGATGGCAGCCCCTGGAGCATGACATGTGGATGTGTATGTATTGCTGTATAACAGAGTACCACACATTTAGGGAATTAAAACAGTACTGATTTATTATCTTATACTTCCGTGGGTCAGAAGTCCAAAATCATTTTCATGGGCCAGAAATCAAAGAGTCAAGGAGTCCATGCTTCTTCTGAAGGCTCTAGGGGGAAATCTGCTTCCTCATTTTTCTAGTTTCTAGGAGCTGCCTGCATTCCTTGACTCGGGGCTGCTTCTTTCATCTTCAAAGCCAGCATCGTAGCATCTTCTCTCTGACCTCTACTTCCTCCCTTGCATCTTCCCCTTCTGACTCTGACATTCCTTCTTCCCTCTTAAAAGGAGCTTTGTGATTACATTTAATCCAGGATCATCACACCATCTCAAGATCTTTAGTTTAAATACTTCTACAAAGTTCCTCTTACCATGTAAGGTGACATATTCATAGGTTCAGGGAGTTTGGATGTGGACATCTTTGGGGAGGGCGTTATTCAGCCTACCATAAGGCACATAATCTGTACGGATGCACACGGAGGCCCTGGGAAGGAACTTCTCCTCCCACATTGCTAAGCGGGCTCTGGACTTGGGCCATTGTGGCTCTACTTCTCGTGCACTGGCCTCCCAGCACTGCACACTCTGAACTGAAGGCTGCATTCCCTTAGCATCCTGTCCAGTTGTCATCATGTGGACCCAAGAACAGTGAACCTTCCACCGTTCACAGAGAAGTCTGAGCAGTGCAGTCAGATTGCCCTCTCCCTCCTGTCACTAATCCATTGTTAGGAACAAATTTCATACTCTTTTACTTTATCTTTCCCAAAGGATATTCTTTCTCCCAGAAGCTCTTTCTTGTACAGAGAAGGCCTTTTCTTGTCAGCCCCACAAAACATACTAGAAAGCCTGTGTGTGTCTGAACCCTCAATGTGGAGACACATGAAGCTCTTGAGTTAGGATCCTACTGCCATCATGACTCAAGATAAAATTATCTCAGGCAGAAAATATACACCAATAAAACAACTTGTTGATCTATTTATTTTCAATAAAATAACAATTTTGAGGATGTGAGACTGAAACAAAACCTATGTCATACCAGTTGCAATAAATTATTTATCTTAACTACGCAATTTGGAAAAAATATGTTTGGCACTATGTAAATGCAGCCTTTTTCAATAACATAAAGCATTTGTTGTATTAAACATTTATTACTTTAAGATAAATAGAAAGCAGATTTCTCAAGATCAGCATTAATACAGATACTACTATTAATACTGATAATAAGAAATAATGATAAGATCATCACATAAATAATGAATGTTATGCTCCAGTCTCATAGCCCCTTTAGCTCACATACAAACCAGGGATGCCAAGTGGCAGCCAGGGTTGTGCTTCATATTCCAACACCTGATCATCTAGGGTTAGGGTGAAGTGGCTGAATAGATAGTACCTTCTAGTGCTATTTTTAAAAACAATATAATAGGGGGAGGTTTATAGCTCAAGTGGTACAGTGCATGCTTAGCATGCAGGAGGTCCTGGGTTCAATCCCCAGTATCTCCTCTAAAAAAAAATCAATAGATAAACTTCCCCCCAAAAAATTAAAAAAGTTTTTTTAAACCAATATAACACACAAAATGTTATGGAGATACACAGTTGGTACATCAGTTTCAGTCTGGACTCACAGTAGAAAGAGGTTCTTTCTGACAATGCACCATCCATTGCACCAACCCAACATATGCGTACACACACACACACACACACACACACATGCACACACAGACGGTCATCACAAGGGCTCAGGGAAGTGGTCTCATGAAGTGGGTGAATCTAACAGAGACTGAAAACATAAAAAACTCAAGTAGAGGAACAGATAGCTGCAGCTCAACTGTCTGAGATTAAAAATAAAAGACTAGGAAATATCTTGGCTTAGTCATAAGTAAGAACCCAAATTAAGAAAAGGACCTTTCCATAAGAGACATGATTTGAAACACAAAAAGAACTTGAATCACCCAGAAGAAAATGGAATCCAGACCAGAACTATTAACGTTTTATCTTTCATTTGGGGAAACTCAGGTTGCTGGCAAGAATGTCACTACAGGCTTTCACGTCACCCATTATGTAACTAGTTCTCATTCTGAAGGAGGGTCCCGTTATTCATAATGTAAGGAACCTAAGTAGCTACACAATCTTTGAAGGTCAAGATGTGCCAGTATTTTTTGTTTCATATATTCAATTCATCAGCTCTGAGCCCCATTCACAAAGGTCAGCGAGATGCCAGTCTGAAATCTTGTCAACTTCATAACATCCTCATGTCTAAAGCCTTCTTTGGGTATTATTAGCTAAGGATAGCTGGATCTGGTTAACTTCACTCATCTACAAGAATCTTTATTCTTCTGCCCGAAGTTGGGAAAGTCAAGGAAGTAGCACCTATCATAGAATTCTGCCTTAGGGAGATTTGCAGCTCTGTGAAGTTTGCATTGAATATCTCCACTCTAGATATGCAGGTCAGCCCTTAGCTGAATAGGGGGCTTTGAGCTGCATTACTTTGCTTAGTAAACTGAAGGGAGAATACTTTCCTGGAGTCCCTTAGACGTTGGGATCTAAGGAAATTGTGAGGGAAATTTGAAGTAAGATGGTAATGCAAAACCTCTCCATGTGCAGGGTCTGCTACATACTTCAGTGCTAGGTGTGAGTGTTTTTATTGAGGTGAGGGGGTTCACAGAAAGTGAGTAACGTTCTGCACTTCAGTCAGTGTGGAGCAGAGACATGAGAGAAATTCTGGGAGGTGAGAACGGGAGTTTGGTAGGAGCCAAAAGTGGCCAGGAGAACATGAGCCCCCGGGGAAGTAAGAAATGTAGGCAGGCTTTGGACTTCCCATCATGTGTGGGTTAAAGCCAGATCACATTTCCTCCACTTCAAGAGATTGTGTGGCCTCAGTGGACATCTGAGTTACACTCATTTCAAGAGAGTCAGTCTCTGCTTTTTTAAGAAACTGTGTTTTATAAACCTCATGCTGCGAAGGTTAGTTACAAATCCACTACGCCATGTTACCATGACCTGGGCTAGATGAGGCAGGTAGAGATGCCCAGAGGAGAATTTGTGTTTGAAGCTTGGAAAGAACGTGGACAGGACAGCAAGGAGGAAAACAGACCAGAGTGGGGGAACGTGGGAGAAGGAACTTGGGCTGTATCGGAAGGTAGTGGGTAAGTGATACCTCGATGGTGTTAAAAACATGAGAATTTGTTTTGGAGCGTGGCAGCATGGGCTTGTTGGGAAAGCTGGCAGAGTTGCTGGGGGTTCTCTGATCATCACACTGAAAAAAATTAAAGTGGAAGCTCTCAGATTTAACCATCATTTCTGAAAACTCATTGTGGGCCATCATTTGAGTCAACTGGAGTGATTCAAGTTTGTTAATCTTTCTAAATATTACAATATGTGGCAAAGCGAAAGAAGTTTTCTAACAGATTGAGTTACTTTTTTACTGAGTAACATGGGAAATCTGTCAGTGAAGCCAGTAAGCTTCAGAGTTCTGAATGAAAGACAATTAATAACGTATCTACCAGATGAACAAAGCTCGCCAATGTAATTACAGCAGAGCTTGAGAAGTTGGACGAAAACATACAGGCACACTATTTGAAGAAAGAAAACTCCTCCACTCCAAGCCACACTAAATCAACAACAAAAAGTCACTTTAGAACCTCTCATTTTAAAGGGAAGTAAACTTATGCCAGGAAGATCATTTTCAGAGCCTTAAAAATAACTAGGCAGGCAGTCAAGTAAACTTTAGTATGTTCTCTTGATAAATTAATCCCTTTAATACTATGAAATGTGCCTCTTTATTGCTAATCATATTCCTTGTTTGGAAATCTGATATTAATACAGTTGCTCCAACTTTCTTTGGATTAGTGTTTGCATAGGATATCTTTTTCCATCCTTTTATTCTACCAAGAATCAGTTTTACTGAAATATAATTTACATATAAAATATTCACCAATTTTAGGAATATCACTTGAAGAATTTTGATCAATATGAACCGCTATTAACCACTATTGTGGAGATGATATAGAACATTTCCCTCACCCCATCAGGTCCCTTCATGTCCTTCCCTGTCCCTTTCCTCCCTGGTCACCTGAACTCTGTCAACCACTGATCTGCTCTCTGTCCCTATGGTGTTGCCTTTTTTTAGAGTTTCATGCGATACAGCACGTAGCCTTTCATGTCGTGTATCTTTCACTTAGCATAATGCTTTTGCGGTCTGTATATGTGGATGAAGTTTTATTGGGGGGGGTCAATGGTTTGTTTTATTGCTGAGTTGTATACTTTTATAAAGCTAAACTACATTTTCTTCCCCATGCATCAGCTGCTGGAGATTTCGGATCTTTCTGGTTTGGAGCTATTACAAATAAAGCTGCTATAAATATTCTAGTATAAGTCTTTGCAGAGATGCACTTCCCAGGATGCATAACCTAGGCATGGAAGTGCTGGGTCGTGTGGTTGGAATGTGTTTAACTCTCAGAAACTGCCGAGCTGTCTTCCGAAGTAGCCCACCATCAATGTGTAAGATTTCCACCTGTTCCACAACCTCACTGACACTAATTCCTTTTAATTTTAGCTGTTCTCTCCTTTTAGCTATTATTCCTTTTGATTTTAATCTAGTGGGTCTGTAGTGGTATCTCATTGTGGTTTTGATGGACATTCTTCTAATGCAAACGATATTGTGAATCTCTTTATGTGCTAATTTACTACTTCCTATTTGCTTATATTCTTTTCAAACATATTCAAATCTTTTTTCCCTTCTAATTGGGTTATGACTTCTTTATGTACTTGGATTATAAGTCCAGATACATGTTTGGCAAATATTTTATCCCAATTTATGACTTGAATTCATTTTCTTTACAGTGTTTTTGGAGAAAAAATGTTTTTAATTTTAACAAAGTCCAACTAAAGTTTTTCTTTTGTAGTTTGTGCTGTTTTTGTCCTACTTAAAAATCTTTACCCAACTTGAGTCTCTAAATTTTATCATAGGTTTTGTTATGGAATCTTAATAGTTTTGGCTCCTACATTTAGGTCTGATTCATTTAAAATCAAATGTATGGTACATGCTAAGGTTTGAGATTTAAAATACATATATGTAGATATAGATATAGATGGATAGCTAATGTTTCAAGTATCATTGTTGAAAAGATTATCCTTTACTTGTTGGATTATCTTGGCACTTTAGTCAAAAATCAATTAAACATTTATGGATCTGTTTCCAGGGTCTCTATTCTGTTCCATTGAGATAGGAGTCTGTCTTACACCAATACTACACTGCTTCATTACTGTA
The DNA here is from genome assembly GCF_009834535.1 of Camelus ferus. Lineage (NCBI taxonomy): Eukaryota > Metazoa > Chordata > Mammalia > Artiodactyla > Camelidae > Camelus > Camelus ferus. The sequence continues at coordinate 11,107,133 of NC_045698.1, read as the reverse complement.
GTTTATAAGACTTAAATTTAGGTGTGTAAACCCTCCAAATTTGTTTTTCTTCATCAAAATTATTTTGGCAATTATAGATTCTTTGAATTTCCATAAAGATAAGAGTTTCACTATCTACAAAATAGCATTTTAATTGTTGACAAAAATGTCTGTGGGGATTTTATCTGGGATTATATTGAAAATGTAGTTCAGTTTGGGGAAAATTGAAATCTTAATGACATGGAATCTTCTAAACCAGCAACATTATACATCTCTCCATTTATTTTGGTCTTATTTAAATTTTCTCAGAAATGTCTTATTGTTTTCAGCACACAGTCTTGAAAAAGTTTTTTTAAACTTATCCTTGAATATTTCATATTTTAATTTTTTTGAGAATAACATTAAAATTTTTTTCAATATTTACTTGTCTGTTTCCTACTGTATAAAAGTGCAGTTAATTTTAGTATATTGACTTTGGATTCTATGAGTTTCCTAAATTTATTTATTAGTAGATATTTTAGATTCCATAGGATTTTCTACATAGATGGTCATGTTGTCTGCGAATAAGGACAGTTTTATTTCAGTTTTCCAATTTGTATGTCTTTTATTTCTTTTTTTTTTTTGCCTCATTTCACTGAACAGAACCTCCACTATGAGGTTGACTAGGAGGGGTGAACAATTGCCTTGTTCCAGTTTTAAGAGGAAAACATGCATCTTTCACAACTTACATGATGTTAGTTATTGAGCTGTTCTTGATCATGAACATCAATTCTATTCTTGGGTTATTGAAATTTTTTATCATGCATGGGTGTTGATTCTTTTTCCAAATAATTTTTCTGCAGCTATTGAGAGATTTTATTCAATGTTAAACCAATCTTGCATCTTGAAGGTAAAGTACACTTTGTCGTGACATGTATATATATATATATATATGTGTGTGTGTGTATATATATATGGCATGATTAAATTTTTAATGTTTTGTTAAGGATTTTTGGACTTGTGCTCATATGGACACTTGTTGCTGTTTTCTTATAACTCCTTGTCTGGTCTTGGTGTTAGCATAAATCTTGCTTCATAAAAGGAGTTTAAAAGTGTAGCCTCCTCTTTTATTTTCTGGAAGAATTTATGAAGAATCACCCTTGTTTATTCCTTAAATATTTACTAGAATTCACTAGTGAAGCCATCTGCTCCTTTCTTTGTGAGAAGATTTTTACTATGCTGAAGCTATTCAGACTATTTCTCCTTGAGTGAGCTTTATTTAGTAATTTGCGTCTTTTAAAGAATGTGTCCATTTTGTTAAAATTGTCGTATTTATTGGTTTACAGAGTTGTTGGTAATATTCCCTTATTAGTCTTGCAGTGTTTGTAGGATCTGTGGTGATGTGCTTCTTTTATTCTTGATATTGGTAATTTGGCTCTTTTCCCCTGTTTTTTGATCAATCTGGCTGGAATTTTATGAATTTCATTGATGTTTGTCATAGGACCAGCTTGATTCCATTGACTTTCTCTATTATATTCTGCTTTCTATTTCATTGATTTCTGCCCGTAACTCTATTTTTTCCCTCTCCTTAGTTTGAGCTTAATTACTCTTCTTTTTCTCATTCCTTTAAATAGGGATCTAAGAACAATGGCTTTGTAACTTCTTTGTTTTTAATCCTATATATTTCTCTCAAAGTACTTATAAATTTTGATGAGTTATATTTTCATTTTCCCTCAGTTCGAAATGTTTTCTACTCACTCATTTCATTGTTTTTTTTGACCCATGAGTTATTTAGAAGTGTGTGTTTCAGTTTCCAAATATTTTGACATTTTCCAGATATCCATTTGCTATTGATTTCTTGTTTAATTTTACTGTGGCCAGAGAACATACTTAGTATGATTATAATCCTTCTAAATTTGATGAAATTTGTTTTATGACTCAGAATATGGTCTACCTCGGTGAATGTTTTGTGTGTACTTTTTTTTGGTGGTGTGTTTTATAAATCTCAGGTCAAGTTAAAGTCACATACATACATGTTTATTTTCTGCCTACTGTCTATTAAAACTGAAAGTATTGTTGGAGCTTTCAACTATAACTGGATTTTTTTATATTTTTTCCTTTTAGTTCTATTAGTTTTTGTTTCATGCATTTGAAATCTTTGGTATAAAGTCCATTTACATTTAAGTTTATTATGCCCTCTTGATATATTGATCCTTTCTTAATTATGAAATATCTCCCTTAATCCCTGATTGTATTCCTTGTTCTTAAATTTATTTGGTCTGACATTACTAAAACATCTCCAGAATTTTTTTGATTAGGGTTTTCATGATACATCTTTTTTTTTTTCCCCTTTTCATTTTGGGCCATCTATGTCTTTAGATATAAGGATAATATTTTAAAAAATCTAACCTAAAAACTTTCCCTTGTACTTACAGTGTTTAGATAATGAACAATTGATGAGATGATTGACAGGACTGTAATTAAATCTATTGTTTCAATATTCGTTTTCTATTTGTCCCATCTCCTGTTCTTTTCTTTCATTTTCTGTTTTATCTGAATTAATTATATATTTTAATGATTGCATTTGATCTCCACAACTAGCTTTTGATGTGTAATTTATTGTTTTTATTTTTTGTGTGCCCTCAGGCTTATTTACAACACACATTTATAACATACCCCATTCTGCCTTCCAATACTGTTACATCACTCTTTTCATATTGAATGCATCTTGCAACAGACTTCTTCCACTTCTTGACTTTTTAAGCTATTTTTGTCATGCATTTTCTTTCTGCATACATAAACATGCAATTCATTGTTTTTATTTTTGTTTTAAATAATTTTCTTCTAAAGAGACTAAAATGAAAAACATGTTTTTTGTATTTACTCACTTACAATCTCTAAGTCTCTTCATCCCTGCTTTCAGATTTGGCTTTCTATCTTCTGTAATTTTTCTCCTATCTGAAAAACTTCCCTTAAGAGTTCTCATAGTATAGGTTTGCTGGCAATTACTTTTCTAATTTTGGCTTATTTTAGTTTTTTTTTTTTGCCTTCATTTCTGAAAGATCTTTATGCCAAGTATAGAATTTTAGCTGACAGTCTCTGATCTAATTCTTTTAGGGTCTTGCTCCCTTGTTTTCTGGTTTGCATTTTTTCTGCTAAGAAATATGCTGTCTTTCTTATCTTTGTTCCTCTATATTTGACTGGTCTTTTTCTCTCTGGCTGCTTTTGAAATAATCTTGTATTCACTGATTTCTAGGAATTTGATTATGATACCATTTGGGGTAATTTTCTTTATGTTTCCTGTATAAGAGTTTGTTGAGCTTCTTGAATCTGTAGGTTTATTGGTTTCATCAAATTTGTAAAACTTTGGCCATTATTTCCTCTTTTTTTTGTTTGTTTCTCCTCTTCTCCTTTGGGAGCTCCAACCATATGTTTATTACACTGTTTTATATTGTCACTCAGGTCACTGCTTCACTGAAATTTTTTTTTTCTCTCTGTACTTCATTTTGGGTGCTTCTATTACTATGTCTTCAAAACAACAAATTTTAAAAAATTTAATGTCCACTTTATCAAATTCTATCCCATGTAATATCCATTTTAGATGTTGTATTTTTCAGCTTTGTAAGTTCCCTTTCGATCTGTTTTAATCGTTCATTTCTGTCTTCATCATAATCACGTTTTTTCTCTATCTTCTTGAACATATGGAGCATATTTATATAATTGTCTTACCATTCTTGTTGGCTAGTCCCATCAACTCTGTCATTTCTGGGTCTGTTTCTATTGAGAATTTTTCCCTTATGGTCACATGTTATAGTGTCCTGTTTTCTCATATGCTTAATATATATATTAATATTTGGATGCTGGATATCATGAGGTTTACAATTTGCTTTTGTTTGCTAGATTTTTTTGTTTTTCTTCATGTAATTTTGACTTTATCTAGTTCTCGCTCAATATTATGTGAACTGAGCAAGGTCCTCTGAGGCCTGCATCTGTGCCTTGTTACTGCATGCCAAAGCATAGTAGTTGAAGGCTGATTTAATCCCACTGCTCAGGTGACACCCTTTTGTGGACTTTACCTGATGAATTATTTATTACACACCTTTCTACTCTAGCTGATGGTCACATGATCTATTCTCAGCAATGTGTGAACTCTGGCAATTATTCTACCTATAGGTTTACAGTGTTTTCTTTTTTCCCCTCTGGCTATTTTCTTACCCTGCATATGGAAAGCAATACTCAGTGAAATACTTATGGTATCACCTTGACAAATACCCAGACTTTTCTTTTTTTTCTTTAATTTTTTGGGGGGAGGTAATTAGGTTTTATTTATTTTATTTTATTTTATTTTATTTTATTTTATTTTATTTTATTTTATATAAATGGAGGTACTGGAGATTAAACCTAGGACCTCCAGCATGCCAAGCGTGCACTCTACCACTAAGCTATACCCCCCCCCCACCCCAGACCTTTCTTTATGGAGTTTCATCTTCTCTGGCATTCTTTCCTGAAGATTCTAGTCAACTCTGCCCCCATGAGAGGGACAAACACTGTCTCCCAAATCAGAAAGACTGGTTGGCTCTGTTTGGGTTCCTCTTACCTTTGCTATAGCCTAAAATTGGATCCGGGTGGTAAGCAGAAACCATCGCAGGGACCGCTTCATTTGTTTTCATCTCCTCAAGAATAACAGTGCTGCTCTGCCTGTTGTCCAGTGTCAGAAAACCATTGTCTAATGTATTTTGTCCAATTTTTTGGTTGTTCAAGGAAGAGCCATTACTCTCATGAGAAGAAGCAGGAGCAGAATCCTCCTCATAAAGAGCTTTCACGAAAGCTATGCGGATCTCTGACTTTACCTCAAATGCAAAGGTAAGTCACTGTAAGATACTAAGAAAGCACGTGGCGTAGTCAGAGCAACGTTAGAAGAGTTTGGTCACTTTCCCTAGGACTTTGCTGGTGTTATCCTTTGAGAGGAAACAGCTTGAAATCAGTCCCACAAAAGGAACTTTGATGCAGTAAAATAAACCAGCACTGCATTTGGAGTTTGAATGCTTAAAGTGAGTGGGTCCCCATTCTGCCAGCTACTAATTATTTTGCCTTAGAAATTTTAATGAATTAGTTACTTGGTAGGTGACACAGGTCAATGAACTTGTTTCTTCACAGGCAAAATGCTGGTAAAACCAACTTTCTCATAAGCCTCCTGGGAGAAGCAGCTGGACATAGCATGATCAGATACGTAAAGTCAGGATATGAGAGCTCTAATTCCATTTTAGCCGCTAATGTGCTGTGTCAACCACAGTTGTAGAATGATTACCATTGGAAGGGACCTTATAATTAATTAATTTTAGTATCTTTAATTTATGAATAAGAAAATTCAGACCTTGAACTTTTCTATGTAATTTATAATGTTTTTCACTAATAAAATTATTCCAGGATTTCAGGATTTGGAAATGAAAGCTTTTTTTTTTTTACTTTAGGTTTTGACAAAAAATGTAAAGTTTCACTAACATTTTAAAAGGTAGAAGAAAGGGTCTTAGTATAGACTATGACTTCATTGAAAATGTATAATCAAGGTGACCCTAAATTCTTCTGCTTATGAAAATGGGTGATAAAGTTGGGAACTGGCCAGGAATGTGGAGGGAAGGCAAATAGCTCACTTTCCTCCAGAGAAAGTATGAACTGGTGATAAGAAATACAGTTCTAAATATTTCTCATATCCTGTACCACAATTTAGAAGGAATAAATTCAAATATCATCATAAACTAAAGATACAACTACTATAAAACACTTAAAATATTTGTGAGAAAACTTGAGATGGGAATTCAGTGGAATCCCAAAGTAAAAATATAATTCTATTGAGCAAGCTTGGTTAAGACCTGCTTTTATGATTTCTAGCTTAGTGGCAAGCCATCATCCCTTTGTAGTTACAATATTAAATTATTATTTGATATCATTTACCCTCTTACCTTTCCTCATTAAAAGTGATTTTTTATAGTTTCTGCTTCCAGGAATATGGAGTAAGTATACTTTCCCCTATTTCTTCTGCTAAGTTCAACCAAACATAAGCTATAAAACAAACATAAGAATAATTTGAAAGATAAAGAGAAGATAGGGGTCAGGGTAGGATCTCAGGATCCGAGGACCAACACAGAGGTGAATTCTCTGGGTTTATTCTTGCCTTGTATATCCCACTTGGAAGTAAAGAAGTCAGAAACCTAGAAGCACCAAAGGATCCCAACAAAAAGCGCTCCCCTCAATCCCACTTTGCCTGGCCAGTAGGAAGTAGCGGGGCATCTCTCAGCAGCAAGAGGTGAGTGGAGAGCCTAGATTTCCATCCTCGCCAGGCCTTAATGGGATGCCCCAGGGGTAATTTCAGAGAAGGCTAAGAAGTAGACTGAATTTTATCAAAACCTGCAGTAACAAGGGGCCTTCCATCACCCAGCTGGAATGATGTCAGAGGAGACAGAATGGAGAGTCAAAACTTTCACCCCTGCTCAGCAGTAACAGACCACCCTTTGCCCCTTGGTATCATTAGAGGCCAAGTGGGACAGCAATGGGCATTCCCATCCCTCCAGCCAGGCTGAGATACTTAGTTGGGAGTGGAAATTCTCACAACTGCCCAGCACTAACAAGGTTGCCCTCCTCTCAGTATCAGAAGAGGCTAAGGAGGGAACCTGGATGTCTATTCCCACCTGGAAGTAATGAGGCCTTCTCCCCCTTATTTCCCCTGCCACAGAGGTGCCAGAGAAAGCAGCTAAAACCAGCGTTTTAAATAATTCAGAGTTTCATAACATAATACCCTAGATGTCCAGATTTCAGTAGAAAATCACTCATCATTCCAAGAATCAGGAAGATATCAAGCTGAATAAAGAAGACAATCAGTAGATGCCAACACTGAGGTGACAGAAATATTGGGATTTTCTGTCAAAGATTTAAAGCAGCCATCCTACAAATCCATCACTGAGCAACTCTGAACACACTTAAAACAAATAAAAGATACAGCTCCTCGGCAGAGAAATAGAAAGTCTCCACAAAGAAATGGAAAATTTAAAGAAAAACCGAATGGAAATTTTAGAAATGAAAATACAATAACTGAAATTAAAAACCCAGAGGACAGAATCAAGAGCAGAATGAGGGAACAGAGAAAAAAAAAGGAGTAAAGGGATGGTTGGACAAGAGGAATCCCTCAGTCTGAACATCAGCAAGGATAAAATACACTGAGGAAAGAAAACGAACAGGGCCTCAGAGACCTGTGGGACTCCAACAATTAATTTTATGTGGCAACTTGCCTAAGCCGCCGTATCCAGAGAGTTTGTCAAACATTATTTTAGGTATTTTTGTGAAGGTATTTTTTTAGATAAGATTAACATTTCAATCAGGAGACGCTGAATGAAGCAAATTACTCCCCATAATGTGAGGGCTGTAGGCAATCATTTGAAAGACTTAATAGAAAAAGAACTACCTCCCCAGATAAAGAGGGAATTCTGCCAGCAAACAGCTTTGGACTTGAGTCCCTGGGTTTCCAGCCTACCAGCCTACCCTGCAAATTCTGGACTTGCCAAACCTCCACAAATATATGTGTCAATTCCTTTAAATGTCTAGGTAGGTAGGTAGATAGGTAGATAGATGGATAGATAGATATTTAATAGATAGAGATAGGCAGGAAAGAAGGCTGAAAAAGTACTGAAAAAAAGAATGATGGCAGAAAACTTTACAAATTTAGCAGGAGACAGAAAATACAGATTCAAGAAACTGAGTGAAACCCAAACAGGATAAACTCAAAGAAATCCACACCAAGAAATGTTATAGTCAAATTTCTGCACTATATCTTTGTGAATCAGGGAATGACACCTTTTCTATACAGTAAAAAAAAGTCAAATGACAATGGATTTCTCTGACTAGGTATCACAGAGGCCAGAAGGATGAGCCACAGTATTTTTCAAGGGCTAAAAGAAAAGAAATATCAACCGGAAACTAACCATACTGGCACCTTATGTTTGGACTTCTAGCCTCCAGACAATGAGAGAGCACATTTCGGTTGCTTAAATCACCCAGTTCACTATATTTTGTTATGGCAGCCTGGGCTGACTGAGACAGGGAGACACTGGGTAATGGATTTGCAGGGTTTCTGCTGTATGATTTCTAACAACTCTCTGAATCCACAAGCACCTCAAAATAAAAAGTTTAATTAAAGAGAATAAAATTTCACATAAATATCTGAAGATTAATCTTGTTTTAGAACTGCTTTTAGGATGTCTTTGAGTTCTACAAGGTAATCCCTCCAATTCATATTCATATTTTGACCTTGTTCTGGGTGTTTTCACACTGTATCTCTCATCACAACTTTGTTCCATGCTGGGCAGCCATTATTGTCCTTTTGGAGATGAGGAAACTACAACTTCTAGAGGTCAGTTAGCTGGAAAAATAGTTGTGTAACTAGTAAGACCTAAGGCTTTGACACTGACTCAGGGACTTCTTCCATGACAGCAAGCCTACCTTGGGAATCATGAGTTGCTTAGCCATTGAGGAGATCAACTCTGTATCACTAAGAATAAAGTGAAGATCAATGGAGTGTTATTTAGTAACATACTAGGTCCAGGCTGACTGTCTCAGGAGCCGTGTGACTCTCCATCTCCCAGGAAGCCATCAAAGTTGACTTGATTGGTCCTTGACTGAAGATGTGTGTAGACAGGATGCTTCCGAGAAGGCAGAGGAGGTACAGGGTCAAGGGTTTCACGAGGACACAAGGGTTAACTTCCAGTTAGTTATTCTAGCCCCAGCCCTCCAGATGAAGCTTTCCTGTGCACAGCCTCTGAATGTACAACATGCAGAAAGAACTGTCTCCGCAGAATACGTTCAAGTATAACTATGTAAAGAATGTATGGGGGAAAGTAATGATTCTCTGTTTGCTTTTCATTAGGAATGGATTCCTGGTATTCTCTGTCCAAAGCAGAAAATCAAGGCCAGTTCTTAAAAACCAACTGTCTTGCCTTTGTGGGCCCTGCCAGGTTTACAGAAAACATTATACGATGCAAAAATAACGGAGCTGGGCTTAGGGTCCTCTCACTCCAGCTGCACTCCCAGTGTTGGGAATCAAATCAAACGGCAGGTTCCCCCTTTCAGCCAAGAGCCCATGGTTTTATTTTGCATTTGAGAATTCAGGACAGTAAGAACTTCCCAGGTAATTGTTATTTAGTGAAAACACACAGTAAGCTAAATTTACTGTAATAAGAGCGCATTTGAATTTAGAAGTCGGTGTGTGTATGTGTGACCAATCATGGCATTTGGCTCACTGTTATTACTTTAATTTCCTTTTTCAGGATATAAACCACCAAGGTGCATCGACAAGAGGCTCATTAAATGTAGAATGGAACTAAGTTATTCACTGTGTTGATTACATCTATAAAATCAAAACTTATCTTTCAGGTAGTCTGATGTCTTACTTAGATCTTTCCTATAATAAGAGGACCAGGTAGTCAGATGATTCCCAATGTTAACCTGAGCGTTTTACGTGATGGAAGTGCCACGGCTAGTACATCTTGGGGCATCACCGTTACATCTTTGCCCGGCTCTGCTTTTGGGACCTCATATCTACTGTCATCAGGACCATACTTCAAAAGGCCCCTTGAGCAGAGGACAGTGACCTTGCTCAGGGCATTTATATTGTCTGGATCTGTTATTTTCCTAATTTGTTGATAATAATAATAGCTACTACTTATTAAATTGCAATTATTTGCCGTGCACTGAGCTAGGTGCTGAGTAGGTATCATCTCACTGAATCCTCACAGGAACCAAAGTGGTGCATCAGATTAGCACAATATTACAGACGAGGAAACCCAGCAAGTAAGTACCCGTCCTGAGACTGCATGCATTTCTGGCAAGTACAGAGATGGGAGTTAGTTACAAGTCTGATTCTCAAAACCCATATTTCTTTTCTCCCATTCAACATGACACACTGATATAAAAACTCATCAAGTGCTAAATCCTCGAGGGTCCCAGAGATTATTGTGTTGGAACAGAGTGTCAGAATATTGAATTCTGATTCTTAATTGCTACAGCCTTTAAAATCTCAAAATTTGCTCTGATATGCCATGTGTGTGGCAAACGAGAGGAATCCATTATGCTGATCTGAGTATCTTTGAACAATTTTTCAGTGTTACCTTTATTAGTTGGTGACATTTTATCTCACTTTCTCTAAGTTAAGCCCTGGACATTTGGCTGGCCAATATTCAGTGCCTTCAGAAACCCAGAGTGTTCTGGTGGCAAGCGCATAGAGTAATTTAAGCCAGGGGACTTGGTCTTCAGTTTGTTTTCACACTAATTTTGCAGTTGTGACATTAGACAATTCAGTTCAACAGCCTCTGCTACAGTTTCCTTATGTGTCAAAGGGACATCATATCTGCATTATTTTACCAGTTAGGAAGGTTTTCAGATACAAGTAACAGAATACATGAATAACAGTAGTTAACAGCATAAGGATATTTATTCTTTACCTAATAGAAAGTTTGATGAGGTATCACCTCACACCAGTCAGAATGGCCATCATTCAGAAGTCCACAAATGACAAAAGCTGGAGAGGCTGTGGAGAAAAGGGAACCCTCCTACACTGCTAGTGGGAATGCAGTTTGGTGCAGCCACTGTGGAAAACAGTATGGAGATTCCTCAAAAGACTAGGAATAGACTTACCATATGACCCAGGAATCCCACTCCTGGGCATATATCCAGAAGGAACCCTACTTCAAAATGACATCTGTACCACAGTCATCATAGCAGTACTATTTACAATAGCCTAGACATGGAAACAGCCTAAATGTCCATCAGCAGATGACTGGATAAAGAAGAAGTGGTATTTTTATACAATGGAATACTATTCGGCCATAAAAATGACAACATAACACCATTTGCAGCAACATGGATGTCCCTGGAGAACATCATTCTAAGTGAAGTAAGCCAGAAAAAGAAAGAAAAATACCATATGAGATCACTCATATGTGGAAGCTAAAAAAAAAAAAAAAAAAAAGAACATAAATACAAAATAGAAACAGACTCATAGACATAGAATAGAAACTTGTGGTTGCCAGGGGGAAGAGGGGTGGGAAGAGGTAGACTAGGAGTTCAAAATTTGTAGATACTGACAGGCTTATGCAGAATAGATAAACAAGATTATACTGTATAGCATAGGGAACTATATACAAGATCTTGTGGTAGCTCACGGCAAAAAAAAATTTGACAATGAATATATGTATGTTCATGTATAACTGAAAAATTGTGCTCTACACTGGAATTTGACACAACATTGTAAAATGACTATAACTCAATTAAAAAATTAAAAAACAAAAAGTTTGGAGGTGGGACACCTAAGGATAGAGCAGCAACTCAGCAATGGTGACAGAGATCCATTCTTTTTTATATCCATGGCATTCCACAATTTGCTGGTTTTCCATCCTCACACTTGCTATCTTATAGTTGTAAAATGGCTGCTGTAGCTCCAATATCATATCCATGCTTGACAAAGAAAAAAATAAGAACAAAGCCAATTCAACTCTCCTTTTTAGGGAGTTCTTTTAATCAAGAAGCAACCTGTAGAATATGAAAATGAATGTATGTATGTATATGCATGACTGGGACACTGGGACATTGTGCTATATACCAGAAGTTGACACATTGTAACTGACTATACTTTAATTTAAAAAAAACCAAACCATATAGTACGGAGAGAAACAACCAAAAAAAAAAACAAAAAACAAAAAAACAAACAAAAAAAAAACACAGAGAGAGAGAGCAACCTGTATTTCTCAGAAATCCCATGGCACACTTCTCCTTCTGATCTCATTGTCAAAAACTAGGTCACTTGGCCATCCATCCATTACCGAGTGGCCAAGAAATCAAGTGTCTGGCTTTTCAGCCTTGGCATTGGAAGGCAAAAAGAGAGAGAAAATGGTTCAGAGGGATTTTTGAAGGTATTCATCAGTATCTCCCACAGTCATTACATCAAGGGATTCACTTCCTCATACCAAACATTCTCCTTTTGTCCCTCTTCATCCTAAATAATTTGTATTGTAGACATTGTGTATATCCAGCCATCATTTTCTAGGTAGTGTTTCATATGTGTGATGTACAAAGCAGATACCCTGGGTATTCAAGAAATGAACTATTTCAGTGCAGGAAAATGCTCACCTGTGATCTAACACCCAATGTTTTTCACTTCATTTGAAGACACTTCTCATGTTTGTGTTCTCTTCCTGTTTCAGTGAATAGTAAACTAGACATGACCTATGTATAAATAATGCCAGAACATCTGGATGAAAAGGAAAAAAACTCAATTATCTGGATGTTTTGTCTACATAACATCAAAACATGTAGCATTGTGTAGACAAAACATCTAGATCATTGAATATTTTACTTTTCATCCAGACATTTTGTTGTCATGTGGACAAAAAGCACTGCCAAGTTAGGGACATAAGAAAAAAACAGGATCTAGCAAAACTCGCCTAATCTGTAGAGTTCGAGAATTGTTGTTCAGCTTATGATGAGAAAGGAAGACAACTGATGAGATATTAATTCAAAATAATTTTCAAAAATTCTAGGCTTTATTGGGAAAAGCTTCCTACTACACTGTTCACAGTGATCATAATGAATGGTGATTCCATTCCGAGACACTTAATAGAAAACACACAAACCACTTTTTATTTGACATTGTGTTTATTTTACAAAAGAAGCAATGCATTCACAGAATAGAACAGTGAGTACTAAAATAGTCATTTATATCTTCGAAGAACAAACATAGAAACAAATTCTAGTTGTCTGATCATAGATAAACTCATCAGCCCAGATTCAGTTCAAATTCAATAATTATTTATCTTTGCTGTTCCAGGCACTGTGCTGGTCACTTTTTCACATGTAAATCATTGTTTAATTTATTCTACACTAATTTTGTGTGGTTCCTATTGTTATTCCCATTTTTTTAACATGGGAATCTGAATCTTAAATATAAAGGAAAATCTCCAAAATCTCACAGGTTGATTATGTCTGCAAATAACATAATGCTAAAAAAAAATTTGTTTTTCATTAGCATGGCTTATTTTGAGTAGAATAAAAAAATGGCAGTCTTAGAACACCAAATTTCTAAAGTTTGGTGTCACAATTCTTAAAAAGCTGGGAAATATGGCTAAATGTGCTATGTTATTCCATTTTATTTTGTGTATTAATAATATATATACATATTTTTCCATGTTCTAAATCCAGTGTAACTAACTGAGAACTAAAGTTGACAAAGAGGGATATTAGTATTCAACAGGAATCTATCTTATCCTTGAAGAACCTGATAGAGCAACAGCCTTAATACTATATGGAGCGTCTCACTCAGATAACAAATTAAGTTTTATGACTCACGATTCCCATTCCTTCTTAAGCAGACAGTTCCAAATTCAATACACGGAGGTCACTAGGGGACCATTCCATCTTCAAAGTCAGCCTTACGTAGTCTCTCATTTTTCTGGCAGTGACTTAGCTGGATAGGGTAGTAAGTGACAGCAGGAGAACTTTGGAGCCAAAACTGTGTGTTCAGGACCCAGTGGTCTGGGATTTTCCAGGTCAACAAATGGTAAGAAAATGGGTCTGAGCAGTAAAGCAGTAAATTTTCAACTCGGGCCATAGTGATATATGACCCACCACCGAGAAAGTCAGCCTTGTGATAACCTCTGAGCCCAGCAGCCACTTGGTTAAATGCAGATTTTTCTGATTTATGACCGTGGTATTAGGGCTGGAAGAAGTCTCTTTTTTTACAGCAAAAACTCATATCAAGTCCAGGCGCTTCAAGGTAAACCCCACTATGCAGCCCATTCATGCATTTCCAAGCGGTACAATTCCGCTTCCTATTAACACAATGTGTTTTAAACCTGTACTGGGTTCTGAACTTAGATAGTGGTAATGGTTGCCCAACTTTGAAAAGATACTGAAAAGCATTGAATTGTACACTTCAAAAGGGTGAATTTTATGATATAAGAGTTATATCTCAGTTTAAAGACACTGTATTGGACTAATTCAAATGGCTTCTTGGACATCAAATAGATCTTACAAAGCAATATTTTGGTGATTTAAGTGTAAATGAAACAGAAACATATGGAGTAAATTTCTGCAAAATTGCACATGATTTCAAAAATTAAGGGGGAAACGTTCTTGGCAAAACTTAGTTGGGTTTCATCTAATCCAAAATATTTGAAAAATAAATTGAGACATTTCAAAAACCAAAATACAGCTGGTTTTTCCATGCAGCACGTATTTGTTATGTACTGTCCTTCTCACTAAGTATGTTTCTACTTATATTGGAAGGTACCAGTCAGTTCAGGTACGCAGGTACAAAACTATGAATACTTAAGGCATCATACGGCATAAGGAAAGGTCATGTTGTGGAAATTTTGCTACAGTATATTAAACGGTATTTTCAAGGAAATATTCCTTATGGAGACAATTAGAGGAGAAAGCCTCTTGTAACAGTCTCTGAGTTCAGTTCAAGAGCACAGAAAAACTGAAATCCCTGTGACTGTTCGTCAGAAGCTGTCTCATCTCCATTAGAAGTTCACAATCCCTGGGCATATGAACACCACTGTTACTGAAAATGCAGTCTTTTATATGCCGTTATAAAACCCAGCCACAAAAATGGTAGGCATTATCGCATATATCAGATTTTTGAAGTTGTCATGCAAAACCTTGAAATCGTTTTTAACCGATACACCTATTTATTTTCTCGTTTCTCCTCCGTTATGTCCTAGACCCTAAGCAGCACAGTGAGTGTCCTTTTCACAGCTGGTTTCCAGTGACTGATGGATTCTTTGTGTCCACAAAGTGTGTTGAATAAACGCTCTTGATAGAATTGTAATTTTTACTTTCCTCACTTCTGCTCAAGTGTTACTTCTCAGAGACCTTACCTGACCACTTATAAGCACTGGCTCTTACTATCCACTGCCCTTTCTTTGCTTCCTAACATGGCATTATATGATACATCGCAATTTGTTTACTGTCTGGCTCTATCACTGGAATATTCTGTGAACCCAGGCACTCAGTTTTGTTCACTGCTGATACTCTGAGGACTAATGATCAGAAGATACAGAGAAGCCAGAGTTAGAATCAGTCATTGAGTGGACGTTGGCCCCAGGCCACTGGAGGAAGTAACTAAAGGAGTACTGCCCATCTCTCAAGTAGCCATTTAAAAAGCACTGGAATTTACAAAATGGAAACTGTCAGACCCAGTTTACGCAGCTCTGCAGATCTGCTCAGATAAGGCTGTTCCAAGGGCTTTGCCAACCTGCCCTGCTTCGTGATCCCTGTGGAGCCAGCAGTGGCTCATGTTTCCACTGTGATGGTAAAGTCTGTGCCGTGATGCTGTCACGTGGCTTAACACCATTGATTTTAACAGTCTTTACCAGGGGCAAGGGCCTGCAGCACTGGGAAACGGGAGCTCTAGCATCTAGGTCCTACCCAACTGGACCCAAAGAAGCTCTGGTTTCTTTAGCAGCTACACAGAGAGGCCGATGCTAATGCTGCATAGATCTCTGAACAATTAAAGAAGAAGAAAAACTGGCAGATATGTTGTTCATCTTCCCATGCCATCTCCAGTGGAATGTTCTGAGTGGTAAGAGTTCCATATTGCCTCCCTGAGACATTGTATATATATCCACAGAACCAGCGATGTCTTCTTGTGAAGCTGTGGCCAGCTTGGTAATGCACACACTTGAATTTGTTTTCTCCTTTCCTGCCTTTGCTTTCTTCCCACATTGTTGCTTCACTGGATCGGAAGGTGAGCTTGGTTCTACACTAATTCTAAGCATCTAGGTTAAGACACTCAATCATAGAAAGTAGTCCCTTGGGGTAGGACTTTGTCTGGAGGTGATATGAAGGACAAGTGGGGTGGTAACAGCTACTAAAATTTTATTTAATGATATTTGAAGTATCGGTGGAAAGCAAGACATTGGGAGACAATGTGGCTTCTGTTCTTGATTGGTAAGGGGAATGTGGTCATAAAAAAGACTGTGGTGAGGGATGGGATACTTTTGTTAGCAACGGAGGACTTGTAAGAAGTAAATGATAGGCTTAGGGCAACAAACTGACAACTTAAATCACACTTTGAAAGCCCGAGGGCCTCTCTGACAGATTTAAAGTGAATGTTCACATCCTTTAGACAAAGGGAAGATGGCATTGACGATCAGGACTAGTATCTGATTACCAGCATGGCACAGTGGCAGAAGAGACCATGTGCACACCCTAAATCTTTTACAATGAAGCTGACACCTGACATAAAGAGTAAGAATGGGGAAGTTTAGATCAACATGTCTAATGAGCTGGATCCCTCAATTCACTCAAACTCTACTGGTCAGTAAAAGGAGTCCACTTCCAATTACCAGATGAGAACAAACTCCCCTTACCTGGACACTGTACAAAATCTTCACCCGAAGCTTGTGTCTCTCAACATGACTCATCTGTTTTTTCAAGTGGTCTGTCCCTGCTACTCCTCATTGTGACCAGACTAGGTGACAACACTTCACAATCTGGGCCAAAGTAGTTGTAATTATTCTAACAGTGATGTTGGAGTGAGACTGGGAATAATAAATGTTTGATCCATGGGCAATTATGTTTGGAAAAGTCAGAAAAGACAAAGAAATTTTTAGATAATGTCGCCTGAAATAAATGCACAGCCTAAAAGTTGAGAGTTACGTTTTATTCGGTGGACATTTCTGAGGACTCAGCCCGGCATGGCAGCCTCTCAGATCGCTCTGAGGGACTTCTCTGAAGAGGTAGGGGAGGAGCTAGGATATATAGGAGGTTTACAACAAAGACCAGGTAGTTGGAACATTAAAAGCTTACTTGTTAACTAAAGAAAACCAGGCACCTCAAGTTAAAAGAATTAGCACTTTTCTTTGTATGGGAGGAAGCAAACATTTGGGCTCATTGAATTCATTCCTTTGACAAGCACCTAGCTACCTAGGGCCAGTGTCCTGTCCTTTCTTATTCTGAGTCCCCTCAGGGTGCACCATTGTGAGTGGCTGCAGGGGCCGGGCTGCAGGCTTGTCTTCACTGGGGGTGGGGCAGCCGCTGAGGACTTGATGGTTTCAGCATTCTTTGTTTACTGATATGGTTTGCAGTATTTTTTGTTCACAATAACTATGGTGTTGCTTGATGTGTATGATCAAAAAATATCAAAGTCTGATGAACCGAAGGGTGATGTCAGTAGCTACAATGGAAATTCAAGGTTCCTCACCCTATTTTGGGATCTAAGTTAATTTACAGACTTAGAGTCATATGATTGACAGGGAAGCGAAGTAACAATAGAGTGAAGTAAACAGGGTAGACTATTTCCTGAATCCTTCCCTAAAGGGACCCACGGCCAATTTTCAGCGTAACCATCCACTGTCCAATTTTTGGAGAGCTGTTAGATACAGAACTTGAGCATCCATTGATCTAATTAGACCTAAAATGACTTTGTGTTCTTCTGATTGGGGAGGACTTTTTTAAAAGAGATTTGAGGAGAAGCAACAGATGGAGAAAGCTTCCAAGCATGCGAGTGGGGCTAGAATTGAATGCCCAGAGTAACTTTTGAAATCAGAGGATAGGGTAGGTGGAGACAATAATTTATACGTGCCTAGAGAAGTTAGCAGAGGAAAAAGTATATGGCAAGATGGAAGCCGAGACAGGAAAGAATTTCAAATAGAAAATGTCTTGTCAGTAAACATTTTGTAGCCAAGATCTCCATCTGTTCTGACGATTAACCCCTGAGTGTTTGTTTCCATTTGTAGAGCAGCAGAAGGTAAATTCTGCCCACAGCAGTTCATGATTAAAAGGTAATTCTTCCTTTTCAATTGTTTCTAAGGGAGAGACACTCCTTGGAGTGGGGCTAGGACAGGGCAAGGACAGACGCCTGGGGTAAAGTTTTGGCTATCAGCAATATGGCGCTAATGGAGAGACAGATTGGTTTAGCTCTCAGTTACGCTCCCTTCTTACATTGTGGCCTTGGGCAAGTGTATTAGAATTGGAAGTGGCCTTGGGAGTCATTAAATAGGAAAGGAATTTTGAAGACTGTTTTAGCTTGGGCTCCCTGGAAAACAGAGCCTGAAGCAAAGTTTACATGTTAACACTATCAAATTATGCAATCCCACGCATGAGGAGAAAAGGGAAGTGATTCAGGGCACAAAGAGAAGGCAAACCCAAATATGGGGTTTTCCAAGAAAACACAACTCTTTGCTTGGCCAAATAAAAGGCTTATAAATTGTTAAAATTAATACATGAATTTATTAAGGTCAATATAAAATGAAATTAATTTACATATATCAATAACAAACGATTAGAAAAATAAATTGAGAAAGAAAAGGAAAGTTTGTCTCTATTATACTGTTAGAATAATCCAGATCGCAGCTTATTCCATAAACAGAGTCTAGAATATACATTTTTACTACAACCATCTCTGAATTTTCAATTAGGTAGAAATGTCCTTAGTAAACTATTCAAGCAATTTCCCTGAAGAAGACTGTGATGCTAAGAATCTCCTGTGACCATTTGTAGAGCCTTCGTAAATTATCTTCTGATGGCTGATAGCTTTGGTTTTCAAGAAGAGTGTATCTTCCATGGTAAGCTATGAGCAGAATCATTTCAGAGTCGTCTCCAGGTCCTTGGTGAGGCCCCTCTCTGGTCTACCTAAACATTTTCATAATAAGACCCCAAAAAGTCCTGTCCTTTCTTGGCTTTTCCCTAATGTAGCACCTGCATTCTGTTTGGTCCTTCTCTACCTGGACCTCTGTCCCGCTTTCATGACTCCTTAGGACTTCACAGAGCTCCGTATAACAGGAACCTCTGCAGCGGAAGCCAATGTGTGTATTAACAAGAGATTATGATATTAACATAAACATAGACACAGAGATTTAAGAAATTGAAACAAACCATTCATGTTTGTGTAACATGAAAATAACAGTTTTACTCCCCTGAGCTATCACTATTAATAAAAGTGTTTTCCAGTCTGTTGTAAAAAGAATCACCAGCACCAGCTGTCATTGGTGTCACTTGCTTCCTCCTAAGACTGATTTGTCTGATAAATAAATTTGAACACTTTAAAAAAATCATCTTTTAAGAGCTGGTAAATTACAGACTGAAAATGAATTTTCAGTTTACCAAACTTTTTCTACAGTCTAACCAGAGAGCCATGCAATGTTTTTCTAACCAAAATGCTATATAGAATTTTAATCTTCAGAGAATGTCTCTGAATAGTGCATAAAAAATTTGGAGTGCACAAAAAGAACTATTTTGAGAGTCGTTTGAATAGCGCCCACCCTTGGTCACCTATGCCAACTACCTGTATATATAATCCTGACACTGTCTTGTACACATGTTCATAATAAACGCACAAAGTGTTTGGATCTGTGTGAAATTTTTTTTTCTTTTTTTTTCCTTAGCTAAATATAGTGGAAAGCAAAAGAATATTTATTTGGTGAAAATGTCTCATTTTGTGAGTCATTCATTCAACAGTGTTTGGTTCATTTGATTTTGTTGGGCATTTTTATGAATCTGATATATTTACCCAGAGGACTTTTGGCACTGGCAGCATATTAAAATCAGCAAAAAAATAACTATCTAGCCTAGGACTGGGAAGACTCAATTGCATCCAGATGACGACCAAATCCACTTCATGTTTCCAAAGCAAATAAAATTAATTGTGTCAAAAATTAATCCTTTGGAGACTTCTGGAATGTTTATTTATTCCCATCCTAATTACTGTGGCATTTTAGTGACCCTACTTTGTGTTATCTACACTTTCCCTCGACTTCCTTCTTGTCTTCCTTTTTGTTCATTATCCTCCTTATTTCTGAGCCAGATAGTTTATCTGAACCCACAAATGAAAAGGAGAATTGAGGCAAGAATATAGAGGATTTGAGCAAAGAAAAACCACACGATATTTTCCAAATGTATATTTCATTTTGGACCCCCAACTAATTTGTCTGGCTCCGGAAGCCCCAAGCTCTCCCTTATCCAGCGTGCCCCATCAGAGAATCCTCCTTAAAATACTCTTTTGCAACTTATCCACCCAAGATTAGGTGGGCATCTTCGAATGCCCAGTGTTGGGATATACACGTGGGTGACTTCCATGGAGGAGAAAGGAAAAGAGTTTACATTGATTACATGTTGATCAAAGGGCACAAACTTCCAACCAGAAGATGAATAAGTTCTGAGATCAAATGCATAGCATAATGACTATAGTCAACAACATTGTATAATATACTTCAAAGTTAGTAAGAGAGTAAATCTCAAATATTCTCACCACAAAAAAGAAACTATCATTACATGACATGATTGAGGTGTAAACTATGCCATTCCAGTAATCATATTGTAATACATAAATGTGTCAAATCAATACATGGTACAACTTCAATTTACACAGTGTTACATATCAATTATATCTCAGTTTAAATAAGATAAAATTGTATAAGTGAATGAATGAGCTAGTCTATTAGCTATTCCAGAAGAAAAAAATCATTAATTATAACTTAGTTTGGATCCAGAGAATTATTTCTAAGTTTGACTTTATTTATTACTTTGGCTATTCCCAAAATGAAACTCAAAGACAAATAATGAACACAGGAAAATAATGTGAAACAAGTTTTAAAGGCACTTTCCATAAAGAAGTTCTAGAAATGGGTTGAGAAGTGGAATTATCTCTGGGGGAAGCACCAGTCTTCTAAGATGGGCCCCGGAAAAATCATACCCCTGAGGAGGGGCACCCCCAGGGTGCCTGTTCAACAAACAAGACCCTAAAGTTAGCCCTGCAGTGATAGTGCTTTCATTCGGTCTTACGCTGTGTCTTACTCCCTCTGCGTGAGTTTTGACTCCCCAACACTTCTGCAGAGAGCGGTGACCCCCAGTATCTTCAGAATCTTCCACAAGTGCAGGGTAGTTTTAAGGATATAATAAAGGTCCCTATATTCACATGTTGGCAGATTATAAAAATTCATTTCTTTGTCTATTTTTGGATCAACCAAACAAATTATACAAAAATCATTTGGTTAATTCATTCAAACAGAATCTTGACCAGCAAATAGGTCCATTTTTATCAGTTAAATAAACTCAGTAATCTACTTAAAATACTTAGTATGAATTCTTTTTAAATCAGAACAAGAATGTAGACATAATTTCTATATCTGGATAGAGTCTTCCTATTTCTTTGGGTATCTTTGGCCACTTCTATTTGCTATATTGTGTCCTGATTTAGTACCAAAAAGTAGGCTGATATGCCTGGAATGCTGGGAAGTCCAAGGTCAAGGTGCAGCCAGAATTGGCGTCTGGTTGGTGGCCAGTTTCCTGGCTAATAGTCCTCTCACTGTGTCCTCACATGGCAGAAAGGGCAAGGGAACTCCCTGGGGTCTTTTTCATATGTGCACAAATCTCATTCATGAGGGCAGAGACCTAATCACCTCCCAAAGGGCTTCACTTCCAAGTTTCATCACAGTGGGGGTTAGGTTTCAACATAATTTGGGGAGGACACAAATATTCAGTCCAGAGCCCCTAGCAGATGTTAGCTTTTCACCACGAGCTTCATGTGAGGTGCCGCGTGCTGATTTGTGAAAGTGTTCTTGTCTTGGGTAGGTTTGAATAAACTGTAAGGTGTCTTTACAATCTAACATTCCATGAATTGATACGAGCCCAAAACGTCCTTGGTTAGTTTGGAGGGGAAGTAATTAGGTTTATTTATTTATTTTTAATGGAGATTCTGGGGATTGAATGCAGGACCTTGTGCATTGTAGGCATGTACTCGACCACTTGAGCTACATCCTCCCCACTTATAAGCTCAAAACAAAACAAAATTCTTTCAAAATGAGTTAAGGTAGAATTTTTTAAATACACATTTATTGAACATCTACTTTGTGCCAGTACCTCTTGTTACGTCACCTCACTGTAGTGGCTGCTATGAGTCACTGCCCTGATGCCCCTCCAGGACTGGCACACTCTGTCCCCACAGCTGCTGGGAGTCCTGGCAACTATGCTGGCTGCTCCTTCCTTCTCCAGGAATTGCCCTTGACCAATGGGACTACCCCACTCACATTGATGCCTCCTTCCTGGGGGAACCTAATCCGATAGCTAGACAAAGGCTGTCTCCTTTGCCTCACTTTGGGATAACTGAAGGACCATCCCTGTTCTTGTGGAGCTCCTCGTGGATCAGTGGGGCCTCTTCTGCATCTCAGTTCAATGTCTCCCTCTGTCCCATGCTCCCTCCCTCACTTCCTGATGAGTGTTGCCCCTGCCACAAGCCCTGATCAGACTCCTGCATTGATCAGCCTCAATGTCTTTTCCAGGGAACCCGACCAAAGACCTCATTTAGTAGTAAGCACACAGTCTAGTGTCTTATGGCAAGTCAAGCACTATTTAAAAAATAGTTGGGATGAAGACAGCAGGGAAAGCTGTTCAGGGAGAGTGTGCTAAAACTCACTGGGCAGTTGTTAAACAGCAACATGCCCAGCATGTGCAGACAGAGCTCCCTAGAAAGTGCCATGTTCCAGATGGTCCACCATTTGGCTCCAACCTAGTTTGAAAGTGACTTTCTACTGAAATGAACAGAGATTGATGGAGCTCCCCAGTTTCGGTGTGAAAACAGAATATAAAAGTCAGTAATGGAAAACTCAGATTACTGAGGCTGAAAATGCAGAACTATCCAAAAAAGAAGGTACTAGAAGGAATTTCTGGGTATACAGTGAAGTGATAATGCATCTAGAGGCTACAGATGTCATCTTAGCAGTGCTTTTTCAGTAACTGTACACGCAGAGACTGGGAATAAGGACAACTAGGCAAGAAAAAGACTCCAGGATGACGTAAGCACAAACAGCTTGGGGCAGAGAGAAGGGACCCACAGAATCTAAATAATACAGGCAAATATCATTCCTTTTGAAGCAGGTCAGAAACAAGCCCGTTTTATCCGCCCTTAGATGGAAGTTTCTCTGTTCCTTCGAAGGGAAGTATTTGACATTAGTATTAGACAAACCCCACTTTATATATAAACTCACTAAATAAGAGATTATCTTCATCTTTCTGTTGTCTCTAAGGTCCCATGTCAAGGAACTTTCCTAGACGTTTTTATAGAGAAACATTTATATTCATATGGCCTCCACCAAGAGTCTGGTGCCTCGGGTCCAGAGCATCTTTAAATAACTGTCTTTAACTGATGTTACTTCTGTCTGGGGTCGCTACACATCGCATTTTCAGAGTGCTGTTCTTTGTTGACTGATTGTCTCCTATTATGCATGAGACACTAGGAGGCAGAAGAACTCAGATGCCCTTCTGGTGTCCCCACTGAACTGCCCCGTGGTTTATAGCAAGACACTCCACTGCTAAGCTTCAGTTTCTTTGTATGTCTAATCTGTATAATCTAGACCAGCGTTACCCAATAAAACTCCCATCATGATGGAAATATTCTGTCTTCTGTGCTGTCCAATATGGCAGCTATAATACACATATATCTGTTGAACACTTGAAATGTGGCTGATGGGACAGAGAAACTCAATGTTAAATTTTACTTAATTTTAATTAGTTTATATTTAAATATAAACAGTCATGTGTGGCTACTGGCTACCATATTATACAGCACAGACTGCCATTGACATTTAGGTGCTAAAATTTTATGTTGCTATTATTTCAAGAAGTTTGAGGTTCTGCCAATGGTACCAGTAGCTATGAAATTTGGTGGGTTCACTGCAGGTAAATATTTGTTGTGTTATCTATACTCTTGACCTATTTTTGCCAAGAATTAAGTCTTCTTACAACCTAAAACATAAGTTGGCAACTGTGGTCCTTAGACAAATCCAGTCTGCTGCCAGTTTTTGCAAAAAAAGAAAAAAACCAACCATTGTTTGGAACAGCGTCGTGCCATTTGTTTCAGTATTGTCTCTGACTGCTTTTGTGGTACAATGGCAGAATTGTAGTGTGACAAAGACTGCACAGCTGGGAAGGTGAATGGGTTTCACAGAAAAAAAATTTGTCTACCACTGATTAATAAGGAAAATTTGCTTTCATTAGATGTTATAATAATTATTTATTCTTTTGTATTATTTTACTTTATTTTGGACGGTAAGACTTCTGTATGAGAATGTTGAGTGCTTATTTATTTTTCCTCTCATTTTGACACCAATTCAAAGTTACTGGCTCAGTAGGTCCACACTTCTCCCTGCTACGTTTCGCATTTCAAGTGTCTGATAAACTGTCTTATTCAGTGGTTGTTTCAGTAAGTTGACCAGATGTTGCCATAGCCTGTGCGCGATAACACTTTCCAAGTGATCCTCTTGTTCTTTCTTTCTCTCTCTCTCTCTCTCTCTTTTTTTTGTAGGAATATCAAATTCAGTTCAAGTCATTGATTTTCCATATTTTTTTGAGATGGGTTCATGCACAGAGAAAACTATATACACTGGTGCTCAAAGTATACATATGATATCAGTTTCTCATTAGTAGCAAGGGTGGAATTTGTGTAAAAAAATTTTACTGCATCTTTGGATGCTTTTATCTATGTACCCCCAAATCGTTATGCTTTTCAATCCACAATTGGAATGTCTGGGGGCTACGTCAAGGAGGGTTATATGTGATTACATACATATCACAGTTGAAAAGCTAATAGCTGTGTTAATGTATTTATTATATTATTAATCTTATTTATATGATATACTTAATAATATCTGAGACTTGTTTTTTAAATAGCAGGAAATATCTGTTCTAACATTTTCTCACTTCTTATGACTGCAATTCCTGCTCATGTTTCAGCGTATAGGAAAATCAGCAATCAGCTTTTGGAACATATGTGTTCGTATGCATGTGGTTGAGCTTTGTGCTGTAACTTAACAAGCATGACCTGATCCTAACAGAGACATTTCCTCCAGGAAAAGCCAAGAGAAGCCTGTGTACAAGGTGCTAAATAATTGGGAACACAAAGAATGTGAAAACGAATGTATCTGTGTATGTGCATGACTGGGACATTGTGCTGAACACCAGAGTTGGACATGTTGCAACTGAGTGTACTTCAGTTTAAAAAAAAAACTTGGAACACAAAGGGTCCTAATTCATTGAGAGTAAGTGTGTTAGTTTGACCTTATTGCTATAGGTTTTTGGTCACATTGCTCTCTTTTCCTATTTAAAAAGTGTGGCATTTTCTTTTAAAAAACAACGGGTTTAAAACAACTTTGCAGACAATATGATATTTGCAAACAATATGATATTGCAATTCCAGTCTCCTGGTTTTCATAAGGGCTGTATGCCGCGATGAAAATTTAGCTCTTCGACATTCTAATTATAGCTTAATACAAATACTGGAATATCTTATTGAAAACGAGTGGTAGCATAGGACGCAAGTATAATTCTTACTGTGTGTCTTCGTATTTTGGGGCTACTATAACAAAAATACTGTGGACTGGGTGGATTATAAACCACAGAAGTCAATTTTTCACTGTCAGGGAGACTGCAAAGTCCAAGATCAAGAATAGGTATCTGGTGGGGACCCACTTCCTAGTTCACAGTTAGTAATGTTCTCTCTGTGTCCTTGCTTGACAGAAGGGGTGAGGGGGCTCTCTGGGGTCTTCTATAAGGGCATGGATCCCATCCATGAGGGCTTTGCCCTCATAATATAATCACCCAATTCCTACCTCCTTGAACCATCACGTTGGGAATTAGGTTTCAACATATAAATTGGGAGGATACATTCATGACAGTCTCCAATGATGCTGGGCCTCTGTCAGATGGCAGTTTTGGGCACTACTTCCTGGACCAAAATAATCCATAGTGAGGTAGAAACCTTGGTGAGCGCAGGTCCTCACACCGCTCTGCACCAGCTCCACGGGTGGGCTGCATTGATGTAGGCTGTTGGTGGCAATCTGTCTGATATTTTAACGACTCTTTAACAAACTATCATGTTTTCTGGCATTTTGTAAAAATATAAATTCTTACATTACTCTTATTTCTCATTTTCCATCCACATGGTTGCTATCGTACCTTTCTGGTGAAGATCTTATCTGTCCACGGTGACACTCCGCAAGGCATCTATGAAAATTCCAAGACCTTAACACTGCCTGTGAGAGCAAATTATTATTTTCCAAATTACAAAGAAAATGGAAACATTATAAGATGTTTATAATTTGTTAAACTCGAAGACAAACCTGTATCTATTTTATTGTCTAAGAAATGTTAGCACCTAATATTTTCCGAAACCACTGAACTAACACAGAAATTGGCCAATAATAAGTCCTTCCCGGTGCTCCCCTAGCACTTTGCCCATCACCCGAGCACAGAGCTTAGCATCTTGCACGGCAGTTCGTTTACTGAGACCTGGAAGCTGTTGAGCATGGGCAGGACTAAAAGACCAGTCTACTCATTTCTGCAGGCGAGGCACTGACTGCACAGTCATCTCTTTGATCAAGGTGGGATCACCTCTGTGGGAGGACCCTAGAAGGCACTTGTTCACCTGACAGATCACAAGAAAGTGTGCCCTGTAACCCCTCTGTCTGTGCCGCTCTTGGCTGCCGGTGGCATGGCTGTGCAGAGGCACCCCTCTATGGAGGATCCAGATCACTGACTTCCTTCTGGTTTATTATTTTTCTTCCTTTCTTCTTTGTTTGAATCACAAGACAATATCCTCCTCAAAGTGTAATAGCTTCTTCTTATGGTTTTGCTTCCGTTGTTTCAATTTGCATTTTCTTTCACATGTAAGTCTTAATTATCTCTACAGGCTTCCTTTTCCTGATTGTTTTTCAGTCTTTGTAAAGGCAGTGGGGAGGTCATGCATCCACCCCGTCTATCCCCTGAAATGCTAAAAAAAAAAAAAAGGACTATATTTGGTCTTTTGACTGTGATGACCATCAAAAGCTTACAGGCCTGGAGCAGGCCCCTCTGGCCCACTGAGCTGCACTCCGGCATCAGACCATTGCTGACTTCAGTAACTATGACTCAAAACAGATCGGCGACATTTGTGGTTGCATCTATGGTAGCAATGCTGTTGAGCATTTCACCATCTCTTGCCTGTATTCCCCAGGAGCTCCCTTTCACCATCATGCCCACCAACCACCCAGCAGAGAAATGTCTCTGATCCCTGACTCACCAACCAGCATTTGGTTCATTTCTGTCCTAAGGCTGTTGTACTGGGGGCCAGGCAATGTGGAGCCAAGTATAGAAGTGTGATGGGGGAAGGTGTTAATGTGGTCCCTGCTTTTATTTATTTTTTCTTCTTCCCTCTTTTCCCATTTCTCCAATTTCTTCATTAAGTTCCTTGCCAAATGTGACTTTATAAGCCATCATGAATAACTTCTGACATGAGGCAGTATAGATAAAAGGTGGAAAGAGAGAAAGAGGAAAAGGAAGGTGGGAATGTGGCATCCTCGCTCCCCTTCCAGGGACTTTTTGACACAAAACACTCTCTTGTCCACCTTTTTTTTTCTTTCTTTACATTTTCTAAGATGATGAGTTAATGAAAACAAGTAAATGTTTAGGTCTTTGATTAATTTCTCTATCATTATTATTTTTAAAGATACTCAAGTCATTGGTAATACTTTTAAGACAATCTTTTAAAAACATCACCTCTAAAACTGAATTTCCCAAAATATCTATCAGAAGCTTCAAATTAGGTTTCATTTAGTTTGAACATTTCTGCATTTTCTTTTAGATGACACTCTTTAACCCTGAGGTGAATCCCACAGGACCGCAATGCCTGGGTCTTCTGACGTCACCCAGCATCCGTAAGCGTCCCCTCTGGGGTGAAGGGCAGGCACTATTTCAACAGTGCGGAAAACGATCACTACCTCATCTCGCTGCAGTTACGGCCAGACTGGAATCATTCGCACTGGCCCTAAGCCAGCCATCCAAGCTGCCTTGACAATCATGCTCTAATACCAAGGCAATGTTTGTAATGTCACAAGTTCAGAAGCTTCATTTTATAATTCCAAGCTTTCTAAAAAGTTGTCAGTGGGCTTCAGAATCATTTACTCTGTTTACCAGCAGTGCTTTTCAATAAAACCCTTCCTAAAGAAGCTTAAAAGAAAATATAAACTTTTACTCTGGGCAAGTAAGGAGAAAATAAAGGTGGGGAAAGGGTGAGATGTGTTATGGACATCATTTGTGGGCCTATAAGCTAGCTTTTGTTATCTCTTTTTCCCTTGACATTCTTGAACTATATTTTGGTTTCTGAAACTTTCCATGACCCTTCCCACAGCAGGGCCTTCTCCTATTTTTCTCTGGCTGAGTCTTAACTTGCGCCTCAAGTTTTGTTCTAAGTGGACCTTTCTTGAGGAAGCGCTCCGTCGCCCCAAGACTAGGTTAGGGTCTTGCTGTCACATGCGCACTTGGAGGCCTGTGCTTTTCCTTGTTAGCGTCTATCATTACCATGATTATACATTCAATGGTGCCTTTAGCTTGTTCATGGCAGTAACCACATCACTTACCACAGAGTCTGGGAGGTCATCATTCCTCAATAAATAGCTGTTTATTGATTGAATAAATATTACTTGACCAAGAGAAGAGTCAGCATATAATGCCATTAATTTACTTATGTATTTGCAAGTTATGGAACATGACAGTAACAACTAAATTAGAAGGATGAAATAGATTTTCTTAAGTTATAAAAAAAAAGAAAACCTTAGCACCTCCTTTCTTATTTCTATCGCTTTGCACATATACCAACTTATAGTTCCATATTCCTGTGATGGTCTGTAATTTCAAGTAAATTGGAGGCTATAATAAGACTGTCTTGGTGGGAATTGCTCAAATTTTCCGAGAAAAACGAAAGCTTTGTCTAAATAATCTTCCTCTGACTGTTATATGAATGGGTCCTTCTATGGTATTTTAAGATAAATGAGTAGCTAAATTGCAGAGAGCTCACAGACTTGGGATTCGGCAGTAGAAACTTTAATTCTGGGTAACCAGTTAGCTAGGAAATGACTTGATCTACTCAAGTAGGAATCACAAGACTTTGGTCCAGTCTCAAATTTTCCCAAATTTTTTCATCAGTGAAATGCAAAGTTTATTCATTCATTTAACAAACATTTATTTTACACTTTCTCTATAACAGCATTGAGCTAGGTGATCAAAAAGATGCGAAAGGAAAAAAAAGTGTTTGAATAAGCACACAAATTAGCCATCGAGGTAACACGAGCCACAAAAAGGAAAACCTGGAACCCGTATACACAGGAGCAGCAGTTTCCTAGGTGTGTTTTACGGATTTTAAGCTCACCAATGTGTTCTTTAAAGAGTTTCTACGTATAAGAAAATTTGGAGAATGATGTATACTAAATTTCCTCTGTGGGGAGGCACCATGCACATAAATATAATGAAATTTCTGAGAACCTCACTATCATTAAAAACTATTTAATTTTATTTGATCAAATATTTCCCCAAATCTTCTAACTACAGATCTATATCTTTCTCCTAAAGTAATCTATTAATATTTCAGTGTTTAAAGAAAACTCACAAGCATTCCAAGAAGACACTGCCTCAAATCCTTGGGAAAAGCCTGTGTTTGAGCCCAGGGTGGTCACAGAGAGCTCAGGAATCAGAGAGGAGTTGGGCCTGTCTGAATTTCTGGATAAGGTGGAGGTTGAGATTGTCCAGATGGAGTGGAGGCAGAGTCTACAGAACTGTTGAATGCTACCCCAAGGCACTTGGAGATAACCAGGAGGCAACCAGTTGCCTTTGGCATTTTCTGATCTGAAGGAGTGTGGCAGGAGAGAGACTTTGATGAGGCTGGTGTTTCCAAGAGACCTGTTGGGAAAGTTTTAGTTCCAGGTGGATGGGAAGAGGGACACAGAGAAGAGTCCAGAAGCTCCTGTTCAGGTTGTTCAAAGAATGGCTGCCTGGGCTAGCGTAATAGAAATGAGAACAGAGTTCATGACATCGTCTAATCTTGAGGACGAAATGTGAGGAAAGAGCGCAAAAGGGAAGAAGTGGCCCTAGGTTGTTGCCTTCAAAGAACTGAAAATTTGCTGGTGCCAGTGATCCCATATGGCAGCTGGGGAGAAGCTTGCTCTGGAGTGGAGGAAAATGTGTAAGACATGTAAGGTCACGTGATAGAGATGTGACTAGCAAACACAGAGGTCACAGCTGAAGTTGAGAGAAAAAGATGTTGCTGAGTCCAAACTTGTTCTGCTCGCTGCAAGACAGGCCAATAAATCAGGAGACAAGGTGTTGGAGCAAGGAATAGCAACTTTGTTCAGGAAGCCAGCAGACTGAGAGCATAGCAGACTAATATCTTGGAGAACTATCCTGCTTCTAGTCAGAATACAGGCTCATTTTATGTGAAAAAACAAGGGAGGGGATGTGGTTGGTTGCTGCAAAGCTCTTGCTGCTGGCATTCTTTGTTCTTGCAGCCGTCCACGTAGGCCAGGTCATGGTGTCCCTGTACACTTCCAACAAAACAAAGGTTATTCTCTACTACAAAGAGACAGAAAAACAAAGGTGAAAATCAACCCTGGGAAAGTCCACAACAGGTGATGAATGGGGTAAGAAGGAACGGGTAAGACCATTTCAGGTTGTAAGCATTCATCAAGCAATGATTATTTCATGCATTATGTCAGCTACTGTGTAAACAAAGATAAAACACAATGACTATTTTCAAATGTCTCATAATTTAGCAAGAGCAAATAAGCATGTAAAATCTACAATGTTTACTTTTGCTTTTATTTCTATTGGTATAATGACCTAAGAGAACACTGCTACAATTTACATCAGAGAATGTTTTTCTTATGTTCTCTTCTAAGAGGTTTATGGTGTCTTGTCTTACGTTTAAGTTCTTTAAGCCATTTGGAGTTTATTTTTGTGTATGGTGTGAGAGAGTGTTTTAACTTCATTGATTTGAATGTTCAGCTTTCCGAACACCACTTGCAGTAGAGCCTGTCCTTTCTCCATTGTATATTCTTGCCTCCTTTATTGAAGATTAACTTATAAGCTTTTGTACAGCAAAGGAAACTATAAACAAAATAAAAAGACAACCTATGAGATGGAAGAAAATACTTGCAAACAATGTGACTGACAAGAGATTAATTTCCAGAATATACAAGCAGTTTATACAACTCAGTAACAACAGCAACAACAACAAAACTACCCAAAAAAATGGGTGGAAGACCTAAATAGACATTTCTCCATTGAAGACATACAGATGGCCAAAAAGCACATGAAAAATGCTCAATACTGCTAATTAGCAGAGAAATACAAATTAAAATTACAATGAGATATCACCTCACAGCAGTCAGAATAGCCATTATTAAAAAGTCCACAAATGATAAATGCTGGAGAGGGTGTGGAGCAAAGGGGACCCTCCTACATTGTTGGTGGGAATGTAGTTTGGCACAGCCATTATGGAAAACAGTATGGAGATTTCTTAAAAAGCTAAAAATAGACTGAACATATGATCCAGCAATCTCACTCCTGGGCATATATTTGGAGAAACTTCTAATTCAAAAAGATACATGCACCCCAATGTTCATAGCAGCACTATTTATAATAGCCAAGACATGGAAACAGCCTAAATGTCCAGTGACAGATGACTGGATAAAGAAGTTGTGGTATATTTATACAATGGAATACTACTCAACCATAAAAAAGAATAAAATAATGCATTTGCAGCAACATGGATGGACCTAGACACTGTCATTCTAAGCAAAGTAAGCCAGAAAGAGAAAGAAAAATACCTTATGATATCACTTAAATATGGAATCTAGAAAAAGAATGACACAAATGAACTTATTTACAATATATCAGAAACTAACACAACATTGTAAATCAACTACACCTCAACAGAAAGGAACTACTGGAGACTGTTTTTTTTAAAAAAGCAGATATTTGCCAGAGAGGAAGGAAAGGTATTCTAGAAAAATGGCAGCAGCAAAATAGGTACATTTGGGAAACCGCATAGGCTAAAAGGCATGTATGTAGGAAGGGTGAAAAGAATTGAACAGGAAAGTCTGCAGAGTCCAATTTCCTAAAAGCACTCTAAGTATGAAATGTAAACTGTAGGTCATGAAGCTATAACAAATCTAAAGATAAGACTATAAAGTTATATCTTACACATTTATTCAAGAAACACTTCTAGACCACCTACCCTGTAACTCATGCTGTGGTACACGTGGGGGATAGAGAAAATGATATAACAAATTGGTATGACTCATGACTTCATCAAGCTGGCAATGCAGTCAGAGAAACAGATCAAGTAATTATAAAAGGAATGAAAAATTATAAATTGCAATGGAGGCTACGACAAAAGCAACACGATGCATGGAAAGACACCAAGATAAATGAAACAAACTCCTTTTTCTGTCTTGATCTGATAAATCCCTCAGTAAGTGGTGGCAAGACGGCTGACAGATTGTAGAGAGAAAGAAATATTGGTGACGAAGAGAACAATTGTGAAAATATTGCCCTAATCCAGGGAACTAATGCTGAGGGCAGGAGGGAGGGCAAGTGGTAGCAGAAACGTAGAGATAGGAAAGTAACATTTCAGAGGTAGAGCTGGCCATTGCAGACACTGATTTCTAGATGAAAGGGAAAAGAACAGTGAGACACCTCCGGGTTTGATCTTGAATAGAAGAGTTTTGGTCTTGAATAAGAGTTTTATTAACAGATCAGAAAACACACTAGGAATATCGCGTATGTAAAGGAAAGACAATAAATTTTGGTTTGTGAGCCTGGACTAAGAGGTACTTTAAGATTTTCTATTGACAGTACAGGCACTGTTATTCCATTTACATAAAATTCTAGTAAGTGCAAACTAATCTATAGTGACAGAAAGCAGATCAGTGGTTACCTGGGGAAAAGATTAAAGGTGTTGGAAGGGGCCCAATGAAGAGACTGCAGAAGGTCATCAGAAAACTTTCAGGGGTGATGGGTGTGTTCGTTATCTTGACTGTATTTCAAACTCAAGTGTACAGTTTAAGTAATTCAGTTTATTTTATATAAATTGTATCTCAGTAAAGCTTTTTCATATAAAGAAATACTGGATAAGAAGAGATTTATGAGAGTATCATAATCACAAACGTACGTTGGCTGAAGCAAGCATTTACAAATTAGGA
Organism: Camelus ferus; assembly: GCF_009834535.1. Classification (NCBI taxonomy): domain Eukaryota; kingdom Metazoa; phylum Chordata; class Mammalia; order Artiodactyla; family Camelidae; genus Camelus; species Camelus ferus. The sequence continues at coordinate 11,074,128 of NC_045698.1, read as the reverse complement.
CAAAGAAAGAGGTGGAAAAGAGCATGAATTATTTGAGATGTTCACATCACAATAAATTACTAATTGAATTAAAAAGAAAAGGAAGAGTATGCTTTTTACTTATGGAGAAATTCTCTCATTTGTCCTAAAACAGAAGTAACAAGCTTCGATATTAGTGATATTTATTTCTGCTAGTGAGAATTGAGGGAAAATTATTTAAAAGTTGAAAATAAAATGATCAGAATTAAGAAAGCAGATTAAAATGAGCATGATGGCAAATTTAGAAATATGAAAGGTCTCCGAAGAGCAACCCCTAAATAGAAAAGTCATTGCTTGATCAGAAAATAGACAGAAAAAAAAAAAATTAAGCCCCCCCAAAACCCAGAAGTTGGCTTAAGCAAGTCAAAGATTCCTGTTCACTGTGAGTATTGGCACGGCCTGGGGAAAAACCACCACAGAACATCAAAGCAGTACAGAAAAATGGTAAGAAAAGAAAAGCAAAAAGGAAAGACCATCTATTAAATAAAATACAGCGATAATAGCAAATTAAATGTCATTGTTATAATAAGACTAAGATAATAATAAAAAAAAAAGTTTGTGAATCTCTTCTTTTTATGCAAAGCCAATGTCAATATTCACTTGTTTGTTTCTATACTAAAATACTTATCGAAAGCTTTCCATGCATCAGATACTGTTTCATGCACTAAGGTTACAACAGGAATAAAATAGTTTAAGTGCTTCCTCTCATGGAACTTAACGTTTATTTATTTTATTGATAAATGTTAAATTCACTAACTACATCATGTGTCAATATGTTAAAGTAATATCTTTCTCATTTAGGCAACATTTAACATAATGATTTCTGCTTTTTCTAGTGAATGATTTCTCAGAGTAGCAATATCAATAGTAAATACAAACTATTTTTATTCTTTGGTTTAAACAAAATAGATGGAGGGGCTATCTTTTTATATACACTTTCAGGAGACTAAAGCTCAAATACAGAAGTGCGCCCTCAAGTTAAAACACTATCATCATTTTTTATTTCCTCTCCGGTGTTCCTGGAGTTTCTATCATTATCTTGGATTTCTCTGCTTGAGAAAAGAATGGAAAATCCTTTGCCAGATGCACAGTTCAAAAGTCAGGATTGTAATATTGTTGCCTAAAGAATTCCCAACACCAGGGAATCTCCCAAAGAACGCCAAAGCCTGTGTTTCTTCACAGCCCCTGCGGCGCGTTGCAGGCAACAGCCCGGTTGGACCTTGGGCTGCCAAAAGAAACATGAAAGTGAGAAATTATCTGCAAAAAACAACATGGCCATCCTCATTGGGACTGCCTTATCAAAAATCAGGATATCCAGCTCAGCCAAGCCTTTCAGTTTTGGGGGAAAAAAAAAATCATTTTTCAGCATGGATGCTAAATGTGCCTGGTTGGAAGTTTGGCTGAACAACCAAGAAAAACAGTCTTTAAAAAAAAAAAAAAAGAAAAGAAAAAGAAAAAGAAAAAGCATCCTATAGCAACAAAATATGGAAACGCTCAAAGTGGTTTCCTTCTGGTATAAAATATTTCACCTCCTTATGCAAAGTTGCCTCTATGAGCGTTGGCTTTGACTTGCTTGAGAACAGCAAAGAATTGCTACCGTCCTTGTGTTTGGAGGAAGTTATAATCCTTCTATCATTTTCTAATGGGTTTATTAATAGTAAAATAGTATGACTTTCCTTTGCCTTCTTTCCTATCACAAACAAAAATCTCCCCTGTCCAAGTAAAAGTTTAATTGTATTTTTCATTTGGTCCAAACCACTAAAAATCCCGTTAACATCCAATTATACAGGGAAACAGATTATTCTACCTTTAAATTAGAAAGAATGACTTATTTTACTCTTGATGGAGTGCATGGCAAGTGTTGGAAATGTAAAGTAAATGTAAAGTACATCTCTCCCTTCACACCCCAGCCATTCATACACACACACACACACACACACACACACACACACACACACATACACAGAGGCTATTTTCAAAATAGCTTTAAGCTATGTCTTTGCTCCCAATGGACTTTGTATAAAAGTAAAACCTTATTTCCTGCCAAATTTAGTTTATTGGTCCTTAAAATGTAAATTAATGTTTTCTTGGTGTTAAGGTTGCCAAATCAAGAAAACCCGTAGCCTCAGTATTCACGTGTGATGTGCAGAAAAGTACGGAAAGTGTTGTGATTCTTTGGCTTTATGTACAATATCTGAAAAATCACTCAGTCTTCCTTTATTTTTAAAGGCTAACGATGTATCTCACCAGGAAAGTAGGTTTCAAATACTCTTAAATTCAGAGAGGTAGAAAATATAAATGAGAGCTCATCTAAAGGGAAAAAACACTGTAAGGCAGGGTTTGAAGTAAATACGAGAAGGCCAAAGGATATTTGGTTTGTCACTTTTTATGAAGTGCTAACAAGGAAAAGAGTAAAACTGCAAAAAACCCCACTCTTTAGATGTCTTACTGCTTGAATTTTTCTGACATGAGGTTATGGAATATGAATGTTCTTGAACAAATCTTTTAATAACTAGAGCCTACATGTTGCTTTTAAAAAAATATTGATTTGTCTCCTGGAAGAGAACCTCCAAACCATAATTATCTGACTTTATTTAGCTTGGGCTAAAAGGCAAATCCTATACCTAAGAAGATGCCAGTGCCCTCCAAAATAACTCTTTGGCCAAACCAGTTTCTCTTTGCCAGAAATAAAAATGAGCACAAAAGCTATTCTAACACTGCAGCGTTCAGAAGATGTAAAACAAAGACATTTGTCAAAATCCTGTTGGGTTTTCTCACTGAGAAGCCATCTGTCTGGGGGTCTGAGACCAGTTTAGGATATAAAGAATTCCCATTTTCATCCCATGTGACCCCCAGTCTTCTGAGGACGCCTGGGGAGAGTCAACAGAGCTCTTTGAATACAGTTTCATCATCTGTACTCATGGAAAATCCAGTGTCTTTATTTTAATTTCCTTTATTTATTTTAATTTGTTTTAATATTCAGTATAGCTAAAACAAAGTTTAAAGAAAGGTGAAAGATCTTCTCTCCCTTTTGTTCACATGGTTGGTAAAAGGGGTCTAAAGTGAGGAAGTGTGGAGACTCACTCTGGTTCCTAATTACTACTTCTTCTAATCCCAGGAACTCTGACCTGCCGCCCCACATCATCCAACCTGCCAGCATCAGCCACTCAGAGGCTGTGCACTCTGATTTATTGTAGACATTTTGCAGTGGAAATTCTATAAAGCCTGAGGCTATTAGCAGCTTTATCTGTTTAAAAAAAAAAAGGACTGAAAACCAGTTCATTATAAAAATGAGACAATAACAGATCTTCCTCTAAGGAAAATACACAAGCCAGGATTTATTTTGATATTAGGTACATGGCAGAAACAATTCTAAACTCTGCTGTCTCCCTAAATGATTCAGGTTTTCTTCGAGCTGTAAAACAAGCATATCATGAAAAGATACAAGAAGAAAAATCTTCATCTCCTCCTAAAGGTGTGTTTAGATTGCATTTCTTTTACATGAAATGAACACAATTGGATGTTGTTTCCAAAAGGTATCATGAGACCTAAAATGCTTACAGACATTGTGAAATGTAAATATGAAAACCAGGGGAGGAAGGAGGGATGGCTAGGGAAGGATGCAGCACAGAGGATTTTTAGGGCAGTGAAATTACTCTATAAGATACTATAATGATGCACATGTTGTAAGACATTTATCTAAACCAACAGAATGTACAGCACTAGGAGTGAACCCTAATGCAAACTGCGGACTTTGGCTGACTGTAACGTATCAGTGTAAGTTCGTTAACTGTAACAAATATCCCACTTTAGGATGGGATGTGGGGGGAGGCTGTGCTTGTGAGGGGCGGGATGATATGGGAAATCTCTGTATCTTCCTCTTTTTTATTTTTTTGCAATTTTTTTCATTTTCATTTAAAAACTGATATTCAATTCAGCTGCTAGAAAACTTTTAAGTGTGTTTGTGTATTGTTTTAAGTGTATTTGAAACAACTTATGTGAATCTTTTTCACCTAAAATTTTTACCTAAATACCAATCAAGTATTTCCAATTGAAATTGAGTGACCAGTTTGATGGACTGTAAGTGTCAAGTACCCATGAGATTTTAAAGACATAGGACAAAAAAATGTAAAATACTTTTATATTAATTACATGTTACACTGACAATATTTCAGATATATCGGGTTAAATAAAATATTTTTAAATACTCTGTATGATACTATATTGGTGACTATATGTGGTCACACATTTATCCAAACCCATAGAATGTACAAGACCAAGGCTGAACTGTGATAGAAACTATGGACTTTGGGTGATTATGACGTGTCGAAGCAGGTTTGTCAGTTGCACCAAATGTCTGGTGGGGGATGTTGATGATGGGGGAGGCTAAGCCTGTTGTCAGGGCAGAGGGTAAATGGGAAATCTCTGTACCATCTTAAGTTTTGTTGTGGATCTAAAGTTGCTCTTAAAAAAATAAAGGCTTAAAAGAAGGAAGGTTAAGATGATAAATTTTATATTATGTGTATTTTATCACAATAAAATTTTTAAAAAATTTTTTAAAGAAAAAAAAACTATCTTGTGAATCACTCTCTGAACTTTGAACTCAACTCATTCAAAGTTGGACTTACTTTTTTTGCACCACTTTGGAAAGAATGCAGGCTGAACTTATTTTAAGGTAGGATCATACCCCAAGAGTTTACACAAGGTGCCACAAAAAACTATAAATGAGAGTTCCTCTTAAGACCTTATAGAACCTGTTGCCAAATTGACCAAATTTGCCCGAACCCAAAGTCAGCATGAATGTCTCTGGCTACATCCAAGTTTAGCATGCAGAGAAAATCTGATGAATTTTGTCCTGTGAGCACTCCAGATGCTGACCAGATGTGTGTGCATTACAGCCCCTTGGCCTGTTTGGGGATGTCTGGACATTTACACTGTAGTCAGTTTCTGTTTTAGTATCATTAAAAGGCAATTTGCTTAAAACAGAAATTACAGAATGTGGTTATTGTCACTTGAAAATGGGCCTGTGGTGGCATGTCATCGCTGCTTCTTTGTCTCTTCGATATTTTAATATCCATTCCCCTTTTTAAATGAATTAACAATCTCTGATCCTTCTTTAGACCCAGCTTCCATGCAGAGCCTCCGGGAAGTCTCCCCTTGGTCGACACCGTTACGCCTCTGTTGGATTTCCACTCTGCTCCACATGCTGCTGTGTTTTTCCTGTAAACCAGTCTCCTCCGCGAGAAATTTCTGCCTTGGGCAATTCATTTATTTCAGCTGAAGACTTTCCTCCATACTTCATTGAAAGAACAGAGTTCTGTGAGCAGGACTCCCTGCTCCCCCCCACCTCTACGCACCACCCCACTTTTAATAACTATTTCCACCTTCCTTTCCAGCATCTAGACCAGGACTCAGCACATGATGGCCTGTGACCAAATCCGGCCTGGTTTTCTGTGACCCATCAGCTTACAATGGTTTTTACATTTTAAAATAATTGAAAAAAGAAAAAAGGCGAATCATATTTCATGGCATGTGAAAATTATGTGAAATTCAAATGTCAATGTTCTAAATAAAGTCTGTTTGGAACAGATCACGCTCATTGGTTCTCTGATTGTCTGAGGCTCCCTCTGCTGTAACAGCGTGTCAAGAAGTTCCTGAAGAGACCACCTGGCACAGGAAGCTTGAAGTATTTACCCTCTGGCCCTTTATAAGGTTTGCCGACCCCTGATCTAGAGGAATCTTCTTTGTTCCTCCTAGCAAAACAAAGAGAGGTCCTCTCCTGCCTTCAAAGGCCAAGCCTTTCATGCACGCCCTCCCCCTGCCCCCGCCCCGTCCCAGGCATCACTCTCCAACTGACCCTTCGATCCCTCCAGCCCCTGCTCTGTCCCTTTGACAGCCACACTCTGTTGAAACCGCCCAAGTAACTTTCTCCCTGCCCTTCCACTCAATCTGTCTCAGCCTGAGTGTTCTTTTCCTTATCTTCAAATGTCAGAGTTTCTCAGGAGTCTGTCCAGACTCTTTCTCCCCCTCCTCTGATTAGGTGACCTCCGTCATTGCCCAGACTTCAGTATTCACTTGCTGAAGCTTCCCGATTTTATCTTCAGATCTTCAGCCCTGCCCTCTCCTCCAACATGCAGTGTCACAAGCCCAAATGATAAGTTGGCATCTGCAATCGTCCTAGTGTCACCACGTCCTAAACTGAACGATGGTTTCCCCCCTAAATCTGAGCCTGTCCAGGTCCCTCTCACCTGCCCTGTGGCCTTAGCTGGATACCTGGGAGTTACTCTGGATACTTCCTGCTCTGTTGCTCTCCACAGCCAGTAAGTCCTGTCGGTTCTAATTCCAAGATCCCTCTTGACTGTTTCTTGGATATTCTAATTCAAGCCATCTCATTTCCCCTGGACTGTAACTGGCTTTCCCAGGCATCCTCGTGCAGCCCTAAAATCCAGCCAGCATAACGGAAAGCTCCTCCACCCAACATGGTCCTTTCACCTGTTTCGTCCAGGGGAGAAACGGAGTGCAAGAGCCGGCAGGCTGAGGGTGAGGAGTGGACCCCCTCCCCGTCTCCCACACCCTGTGGGAGCCCAGCCAAGCCCTCCTCCCTCTTGGGCACGTGGCTGTTTCCTAGAGGTGGGTGGTGGGCAGGGAGGGGAGAGAGGATCTGAGCCAGAGCCGGTGGACCACTTCCTGGGACCCAAGGGCTGGGAGTGGAGAAGACAAATAATGGGGGTGCAGGGAGTTGGGGGGATCATCATAAACCCAAAGAATGTAGTAATAAAATAAAAAAAGAAACACATCACCAAAACATGCAAAACTCAGGTGTGAGGGGGACCACCTCTGTGCAAGACTCCCCCCAGCAGTTTCTCAAGGAAAAACAACAACAAAATCAGTATAGAAGGAAATGAAAAGATGCTGGGCGGCCCCCAGCCAAGCACCCGAAGCCGCCCACTCCCAAAAGGCCACAAAGGTGAGCCAGCTGGAGCCTCTTGGCCACGTATGTGCCCACCCTGTGGAGGGGCGACAATGTCAGAAAGAGAAGGCAAGGCCAAGAGGTGAGACAGCAGGGTCGGGGGTGGGAAGCTGTCCCCGGCCGCTGCAGAATTAACTGGTGCCCAGATTAGTGCTGGTGACGGAGGAAGATGAAGCAGTGGGAAGGAGAAAAGGTGTGGGGCAGGGGAAAGGGAGGGGCCTCAGACAAAGCCTTCCCGTGGGGTCCCTGTCACCAGGGGAACAGCTGAGCCCATCCTCTAGAACGCCTCCCGACTCCCAATCCTGGGTCCGCACCCTTCTGCCTGCGAGGGAGATTCCAGGAGACACGGCACCTACTATTGAGAAAGCAGCAAATGTTTCCGAGAAGCTTGTGGAAGGGAAGGTCCAGCTCTGGGGAGGGAAGAGCGGCAGTGACCCCCACCTCACCCTGTCAGCCCAGAGCAGATACCACGGCTCCCAGCCCCCAGCTGCCCAGGCCTCAAGCCCGCGAAGCCCACCTCTGGTGGTTGGCCCTGAAGGGGATAAGGGGACGAGAGGGCGGGCCTGGCCAAGGCACTGACAGGGAACTCACTACACTGTATCTGAGGGTTGTAGCCGGAGCGTCCTTCCTGGGAAACCTCAGGGATCCAGCCTTGACTGACAACGGGGTAAAGAGGAACGTGGCTGAGGGAATGGATTTTCCCCTCTCTTTTTGCTAATAAATCGATGTGTTAGTTTCGGAAGGATACTCTGTTCAACTGGAGCATCAGGTGGAGCCCTGACCCCTGCCTCCCCTTCCTGCATCTCCTCTTTAGGGGAAGGAGGTAGGGAGACTTCTGCCCAGGAGTGGATGCCGGGGAAAGACCTATCTCCCAGCCCCCACAACACGGAAGAGAAATTGGAGAAGAGCTGGGGAGAGGGAAGGACCAGCGAGGGTGACACAAGGTTCACCCAAATGGGGCCAAGTCACCTGGCCTGGCTATTCCACACACCCTTGGCAGCCTGTTACTCTTCAGCCAGGTGGTGAGTTTGGAGGAAATGTTTTTAAAGGCCAGTTGTCCGCTGAGAACTCTGTTGGTGCTTCCCTTCCTTCATCATCACCTCTGCTGCCCACTACGGGAGGCCTGGGCATCTCCACTGCATCTTTGCTTTCAGTTTCATTTAAGTTCTCACCAGCATATTTGCAAGAAAGATTGTGGCAGACAAACCTGAAGGTGACCTTGCAGAAGATAACCCTGGATGCCTCCAGCTGTCCTCAACTGTTGCCAGAGGAAGAGGCTGAGGTCACAGCCTGGGGCGAATTCTGCTGGGTCCGCACCTGCCAGAGTTGTTCAGTATGGAAGATGCTGCCACTGAACTCGCCCAGGAGGAAACTGCTTCAGCTGAGACTCCATGACGGGTGTGTTGCTGAGGGTGGGGGCGGGGGTGGGAGGAGAAAGGCTTGCTTGGAGGCCATAAAAGAAATAAGAATAAAGACAAAAATTAAAGGGAGAAAGACTAAAGCAATAAGGAAGAAATAATTAAATTAAAAAAAAAAAAAGACAAAACACCTACAATGTCAATATAGTGTATTGGAAGGAAGAAACAAGCAAACTTTGGTCAAATCAGGCAGGTGACAACCAGCATCCTGAGTTAGAAGGATGCAAACCAAGGCAGCACGCCCCTTCCTGAAGCCTGGACAGGGATCGACTTCTTATGACTCATTATCAAAAAATCAACCAAGTAGGACTGGGGACAGTCAACCCACGTTTTATTCACAGCTGTGGTTTTCTCTTACTTTTTGACCTCAAGAACATTTTATACTCAAAAATTATTGAGGACTTCAAAGAGTTTTGTGGTTCTTTGGTTTGTTGTCTATTTTACACAATAGTTATCTACATTTATCTTATAAAAATAAAATCTGTAGGATTCTTCAATGGCTTTTTAAAAAAAAATTTCTAATTTGAGAAGCTGCAACAATTTTTGGCTTTTAAAGAGCTTGTCATGTCTACACTTAAAATATTCAATTACTTTTTCTTGAAACTCAAAATGACTGGTTTCCAAATTATGCTGCAGCTTAACAAGTATCATAATAATATACAAACGTGTGGTTGCACCAGACTCAATACAGCACTTTATTAATGTCTATAAAGCAGAAGGGAAGATAGCTTTTGGCATATTTTCATGTCTTACTTGCAGCTTGGCCCAGTTTCTTTGGAGTGGATTCCGTCCTTCCATGAGTCAGAGAACTCACTGATATGTCAGTTAAACCTGGAGGTTGCAGCTGTGAGCTGAGAAAAAAAAGGTCTTCTAATCTCTCTCTCTCTCTCTCTTTTTTTTTTTTTTTCCAGCCAGCAACCTGTCAAATAAAAAACAAATTTGGATTTAGGTAAGGAGGGACTGTATTAAAAAAAAAATGTTTGCAATACGGGGAGGGGGCTATTGCAATACCATATAATCTCAAAACATCTCAAAGGTCAGGCAGCAAGGGATTGTCTTTTGTAGGGAGGACTAACCAACATTAAAAAGAACTGGGTGTGAGGAGGTAGGATGAATTCATAGGGTGGTGGGACTCTTGCGTCATTAATGTCTGCCTTTTTGGCCAGCTGCTTCTCAGGGGCAGCTGTTGAGAGGAGGGTCCTCTGTGTTCCACTGCTTCCTCAACCTCTGCGCGAGTCAAAAAGATAGCCCACAAAATCTAATGTAATTATCATCTGGCTCTTCACAGGAAAAAGTTTGGGGACCCCTGTTCTAGAAAATGCTGGATACACTGATTGTTTTCCTATGAGAAAGCTAAGGAAACAAAATTTACCAGAATATAAGCTTTATGATGGTAAGGACGGTTGTCAGTGTTGTACACTGTTTTACGGGAATACTGTATAGTAGGTGCTCAATAAATGTTTGTTGAATGAGTGAACGAATGTACAATAAAGCAATTTTTAAATGTAAAAATTCAGTCTATTTCATCTCTGTTTTAGCTGTGTAGAAAAAAGTGCTAATGAATTACCTCATTTAGCATTCTATGTCTCAAGCAAGGAAGTTTTTATTTGACTTTTGGCAACATAGAGGTACAGCTAGAAGTTATACCAAAGGGAAGAAATTTTGTACATAACGGATCGAAGTAAGAACATGAAAAAGAGCAAATGATGGATTCGAAAGTGAAACACTGCTCTGTCCTACACAGAAAAGGGATGAAGACTAACTGGATACCTGAAGTCTAAGACGTTGCAGCGCTAGCATTTGGGGATAGCACCAAGAATTGGCTGACAAAGAAAGACAAATGACGCATTTGCCACTGACCCTGTAGAATTAGTAGCTGACTATCACAGATTTGAAGCAAACTGGTACAGAGCACGTATTGCCGTACAGCAACTCGGTCATCTTTTTTCTGGACTTCTTTAGTCTCAGCTTTCTCCACCCCCAAATGAGCCTACGCCAACACGGAGAAAACATTCCACCGGCTATTGTGCCGTTGTTCAGCTTAATGCCGCTTTCATCTGGTCTGTGTTCTTCGGTGTTTATTTTTAGGTATGAGTACGCTTCTGACTTGCTCTGATGACTGCTGAGCACTTGGCAGCTGCCGGTAGTGTCCCACACACAGTAGCCCTGACAGCGCCCTTGCTCAGTAGGACCCAGCCGAGGGCATGGGAAAATCGGACCGGTTTGTCTGAGGAAGCACAAAATACCCAATCCGAGCGAACCTCTGTTTATAATACAGCCCAGTCCGCTAATCCCTCAAAGTCTGTCCAGTTGTTTTTTAAAGTGTTAATAATGTTAGGAGCTCAAGCCCATTGACTGCTAATCATACATTAAACCAACATAAACATGGTTCTGGGGATATTTTGATTCAATTAACTGTTTGTCATATTCCAACTTGGGAACAGCTGTAAGTGTAACCTCTACTACAATAAGGTATTGACACATTTCCCTCTTTTTTTTTCCTAGTGGAAAACCACAATGGCAACAAATATTTGGAATCTCTGTACAGTAAGCGTCACCAGCCTACTTATCTCTCTCAGCTACTCTATTTTTGCAAGAGCTAGGGAATTGCAAAATTAAGAGGACAGGATGACATAGAAGAAGCAATTATTTTTATCAAAGGTTTCGCTTTTTTTTGTTTTCTGTGTCACTCTGCATCATTTAACCAATGGAAATTTCTGGATCCCTGCCATCCCAGTCAGAGCCCTTTAAATGGAAACAGCAACCATGAGCCACAGCAACAGGTTTCCCACTTCCAAGAGCAGTTGACTCCTTGGGGTCAGAGCACAGAAGGCCTTTAGCTAGATCTCTCAAGAAGTGAGGAATAGCTCCACGTTGCATGATGATTTGAATTTCCAAGTCCTTTAATTTTTGTGTTTCCCAGTGAAAGCCTCCCCTTATTTGTCACTTAGACATGTTGTGACCAAGTAAATTGGGCTACAGGCAAACAAGAGAAAGCAGTAAAAAGTCCCAGGGTCTAGAAGTTGTCAAATGCCCATCAGAGCAGGGCCAACTCAAGGGCATTCAGTGTCTGTTAATGCTTTTCCTATAGAGGCTGTCAGGCCCTCACTTTACAAACTCCTGCTAAAATTCGTGGTGTGGAGTCAATGAGAAATGTTTCCTTAATCAGCTATTTCACTCCTATTCTTTCCAATAGTCCATGGAATGGTGGATTGACACCCTGCCTCAGTCTCATGCCTACCAGGTCAGAATTCCATCACTTACTTTTTCCATGGCTGTGTTATGGAAGTCAACTAATGCCAGCTTTCCTTTAGACCGAGTATTGATTCATCATTCATTAATGTTTGTAGGGTGAGTGGTTTTTCTAGAAATAGTATAGAATCATGGAATTTTCAAGTTGGGAGGGTTTTAGAGATGAGAGTTCAACTCCTGTACTTGATAGATGAAGAATCTGTAATCAAGAGTGGACAAATGACTTAAATGGGGATAGCAGGGGCCCAACACTGTTTAACCTGGGTTTGTTCTTTCTTCTTCAGCAAGCAAGGAGACAGAAAACCACATCGGATCACAGAGAACAGCTCCAGCCCTACCTTGAGCATTAGAAAAAGGAAGGGAGACCAGAGGTGTCAGAGCAGAGGTGATATTCACAAGATTAGCAACTGGTGTGGTACAGGCACTGAGCAAGCAGGGTGGGTATTGGCCACACACCTGAAACAGGGTTCTGGGTAACTGCTGTGCTGGGCACGAAATTTTAGCTACTGAATACTGGGGAAATCTGGTGAGAACAAGGGAGGGGCTGGAGCAGCCAGGGATTGGGCTCTTGGAAAATGTGAGACAGAAGCCAAATAGACTAACCAACATGGAAGTATTTCAGTGTTTATACAACTGGTATTCCATATCAGCATGAGCCAGCCCAGCTTGGAATAGTTGGTACTTACAGAAAAGGATGTAACTAACCATTTTATGTTCCAAGGACATAATGTGAAAACTCCATGGTACTTAGGGTCATTGCCAGGGAAAAGTAAAGGGAGGTGATTCTAGGTCTGTTGGTGACATCAATCTTGATATCTTGTCCCACTTTGCATGTTGGAACATACTGTGCAGGTAAATTGCACAAAGAAATGCCACAAGAGGGTATTACTTTGTGGGGCACACAGAAAAGAGGACCCAGTGTCTACCACAGGGCTCTGCTCCCCATCTGGAAGTCACTGCAAGAGACCAGCTGTCCCAACCCCTCTTCCCACTGCAAGTGCTGGGAAGCATATCATACAAGACACAGCTCGTCAGTGCAGAGTCTGCTCAGCTGCCGTCAGTCTTCACGGTGAGCATAGAGACTTAGGCTAGAGCTAGGACCGATGCTGCCTCAGGACCATCAGGATTCCCTGAAAACTCCTGGACACATGGCAGGAAGGGTAGCACTGCTGTTTGGCTGCTGGAACTTGAGGGTGGGAGGTCCCAGGTGCGCTGGCCCTGGGCGTGGACTGAGACCCCTCCACTGGCCTGGGAGGAGAGAGGGCGACACCTCGCTTTCTCAAGGTGGCGTGACTAGAAACAAGGGTAACCAGATCCCTTATCAATCACCTGACCTGCAGTGCTGTGTTCTCCTCCCCACCATGTGGTCATGAAACGTATCACACGGGGACGTTCCTATGAAATAAGGTACCAAACTTGACTCTCCATGCAGAGAGGACTGCAGGAAGCCCATCATTAATAATGGCTGGTTTCAGGAATTTTCCATTTACTCAGTCACTTGCTCCTTTCCAATGGCTCTAAAATGACTCTTTCCTGTTCTGCCGGAAGATAGTGCTGAGTTTAGGGTCTGTGTTTTGTTCACTCATTGATTTATTCATCTACTACTCTTATGAGAGGATCTGAGCCAGGCCCTGGGAATACAAAGATGCCGTGACAGATTTCCCCCATCTGTCTCTCAGCCAGGAGCCAACAGATTATGAGCATTAGCATCCTGAGAGGGGACAAACGTCCTTTTGTCATTCTATTTAACCAGCTTTTCAAATATCTTTACAGAAATTTTCATGATTCAGCACTAGACCGACCAGGATTAATCAGATCTGAATACAGCCTGTTTCTATTAAATATATAACACTTCTGACCCGTTGTCCCTAAGCCAAACTTAGAAACCTGAATTCTTCCTTCCCATTAGATGAGTTATTCCCCACAAGCCTCCCTGGTCTTTGTAGAGAGTTAATGGTGGTCTTATAAAAGATGTGTACTTGTCCTAACTTCCGGAACCATGAATGTAACCTTATTTGGAAGAAGAGTTTTTGCAGATGTAATTAGGTTACGATCTCAAGATGAGATCATGCTGGATTGTCTAGGTGCACCCTAAATCCAATGATAAGCGTCCTTACAAGAAACAGAAAAGGAGACACACAGAGAGGAGGGCCATGTGAAAACAGAGGCAGAGATTAGAGTTACGCAGACACAAGCCAAGGATGCCAACAGCCACTAGAAGGTAGAAGAGCAGAGAAGGATTCTCCCCAGAGCCTCTGCGAGGAATACAGTCCTACCAACACCTTGATTTCAGAATTCTGGCCTTCAGAGCTATGAGAGGATAAATATCTACTGCTTTAAGCCATCAGGTTTGTGGTCAATTGTTGCAGCAGCCACAGGATACAGCCTTTCACACAACTACGTTCCTGTATGTTTCCTCACCTACTCTCCATTTAGATGTGACTTCAAATACTAATGGCGGTTGAAATAGTCAAGCAAACTGCATTTGTTAACAGCTCGTTTCCACCTTATATGAATTTCCTTGGATCTGCTGATGAAGTCCTGTGGGGGTGGATAAATGTACAATCTTTCTTATACATTTTGAAATACAGGAACTCAAGATTGGGCCATCATTTCTGGTTTTTCAGCATTTAGGAGAAAGGGGATCTCCAGCTGGAAGCATTGTTCTGGGCTTCTATGGTATAGGAAGGTCTTAGCCCTGATAGAAAAGAGGCTCTACTTTCTTTTTCTAGAAGGAATACTGTCATTTACTTATATGACCATTTTGAACTTGGGATTCTTTCAAGTTGCATTTTATTAGAAAACTGTACCACAGGATGCACAAGGAGACACACGCTGTGCCCGGAGCCAGCAGCAGCACCAGTACTGAACATTCCACAGATGTTTGTTAAATAAAATTGATTGCATTTATTTCTAAATCTATTTTTGGTATTCTCCGCACATTTGTCCTCTGTTACCTGAGGACATGGCTATTATTTCTCTTCTAAATCAAGAAATCTAAAACACGCAGAGTGCTATGGAAATTGAGAAGAGAGCAGAATTACTTTTGCCCCAGGGAGACTAAGACTTTCCTGAACTTGCAGGGCACTGGGTTTTTCCTTCTTGTGTGGCTCTGAATGGTCTCTGGTTTGTAGTAAAGGGGTGTGTGTGTATGTGTGTTTGTGTGTGTGGATGGGTGTGTGTGCATGTCTGGTCTCATAAATTCTTTGAAGGCAAAGACTTGTCACATATGCATGTTTGGAACCTCCCTCCCCGTATGCAGAGCATCCAACGAAAGTCCCTTTCATGGAGAAGAGGCTGAAAACCCTTTCTGAATAAAAGCTTCCAGCTTCCCCTGATCCTCTGTTCTAGAAATGGTGCAGGGGCTCTGGCTGCCAGCTGGAGAGGGTGGTAGATGATAACATGGAAGCAACAAATAACTGTGGCTACATGGTGTTACACTTCTCTTTTATAAACTTTCCGATTCTGTCAGCATCATTCTTGGAGGCTTTCCCCCTCAGTGGTTATAAACTAAGATGCTGTTCCCTGACCTGGGCTGCTGCGTGGGTCACTTGAGATCTCCTCCCAAGAACAAAGTGGAATGCTCTGCCTTTTGTCTGCTTCGTCCCAACCATAATTTATTTAAACCCAGCCTGTTGTAGTTTATTTACCTCCATCAGTCCGTTCTGTGGGATGCGGGCCTCTGTGTGTTCTTGCTCTGTTTTCAGTCTCACATGCAAGTATGTTTAGCAATTGAATTTGATCACTCTTTAAACCTGAATCCTGCACCTGTTAGGACCCGATGCCTTTTGGCTCTGGCTGGACAACATTGCTTTAAGTATTTAGGAGAACAGCATACTTTTTATAGACATTTATCTTTATATTGGTATTTTACTTCTGAATTTTGAAGGAGTTTTGTCAATTTCTGGGAAAAAGAGTTTGGGTTTTCTTTTAATTATTTTTCTTTTATCTTTTAGAATTTTATTGGTCTTAGATTGCATTCCATCACATTTTTATTTCAGAACTTTTCTGAGGTCATTCTATTCTTTTTCCTTGAGAAGTGCTCTGCCTGTCTTGGTACACTACAAAAATGCAGGCATTTTAGTGATAACGTGTACTAAGAAGTTGTTTTGTTGTGAGAAAACTGGCCTCTGGAGGGCACTGCAAAGTTTACACACCACACATATTATGGCTATTTCTTCCTACTTCAAGTACTGATGGTGGTTAGATTATGTAGCAAATGCTTTATTCAGTTGTTAACGTGCCTAGGCTCAGAAAACACATGCGAGCATTGCAATTTGAAAATAATAATTGAGAAATGTCTAGCTAGATCATAGGTTGTTTTATGGAAGGCAGATTCATGGATTCAATGAGAGGCAGAAAGTGACCTTGACCCAGATCTTGACTTCTTAGCTTTAAAAATGGTTCTAGCTGCATAAATCTTAGCAATGTCCCCCTAGGGAAGTCTACCTAAGAAATAGAAATAAAAACAAAAATAAACTAATGGGACCTAATTGAACTTGTAAGCTTTTGCACAGCAAAGGAAACCAAAAGGAAAGCAAAACAAAATGACGATCTACAGAATGGAATAAAATATTTGCAAATGATGTGACTGACAAAGGCTTTATTTTCAGAATATAGATATATAAGCTCATATAACTTAACAAAAAACAAATAATCCAATCCAAAAATGGACAGAAGACCTAAACAAGTAATTCTCCAATGAAGACATACAAATGGCCAATAGACACATGAAACAATGCTCAATATTGCTAATTATTAGAGAAATGCAAATCAAAACTACAATGCGGTATCACCTCACACAAGTCAGAATGGCCATCATTCAAAAGTCCAGAGAAAAGGAAATCCTCCTACACTATTGTTGGGAATGCAGTTTGGTGCAGCCATTATGAAAAACAATATGGAGAGTCCTCAAAAACTAAAAATAGACTTATCATATGATCCAGTAATCCCATTCCTGGGCATATCCAGAGGGAACTCTAATTTGAAAAAATACATATACCCCAGTGTTCATAGCAGCACTATATACAATAGCCAAGACATGGAAACAACCTAAATGTCCAGCAGCAGATGACTGGATAAGGAAGATGTGGTATATTTATACAATGGAATACTACTCAGCAATAAAAAGAATAAAATAATGCCATTTGCAGCAACATGGATTGACCTGGAGATTGTCATTCTGAGTGAAATAAGCCAGAAAGAGAAAAAAAAATACCATATGATATCACTAATATGTGGAATCTAACAAAAAAGAAAAAAGAGGACACTAATGAACTCATCTACAAAACAGAAACAGACATAGTAAACAAACTTATGGTTACTGGGGGGAAAGGGGGTATGGAAGAAGTAAATTGGGAGTTCGAGATTTGCAAATATTAACTGCTATATATAAAATAAACAAGAAGTTTCTTCTATATAGCACAGGGAACTATACTCGATATCTTGTAGTAACCTATAATGAAAAAAATGAAAATGACTATGTGTATATATATATATGTATGAGTGAAATATTATGCTGTACACTAGAAATTGACATATTATAACTGACTATACTTCAATTAAAAAAACAAAAATAAAATAAAACAGAATAAAATAACATAGTCTTAGCTGTGGAAATGCATAGCCCAAATGAATCATGCAATGTTCGTGCAGCCTGGCTGTGATCAACTTACAATACATACAGAAACAAAAACAAAACATCTTTTTCTCCTGAGTGCTCAATAGCTATTTATTCAATTCAATTAAATAAATGAAGGCATGAGAATTTAACTATTACTTAAAAACATAAATGTATTTATTATTTATTTTTAGAGGAAATAACAAGTGTGCATTTAAATCATTCATAAGAAAAACTTTTTAAGCTACACTCTACAGTTTAAATATTTGTTCTGTGCAAACATTGCTATAACTCTAATGTGACCAAGACTCAGCATTTTATTACAGCCCCCAGAGAGAAACTGAAATCCAAAATCCATTCATGAGTAATGCAGATGTTACTAAAGATTTCACGGGGCAGCGGATTATCACATAGCAAATTGTAAGCTGATTTTTCCAGCGCCTCTTCTTCCACAGTCTTCCCATTCCTCCTCTCTCCACAATCCCTTTCACAACCGGCTCCCCACGTCTGTTCCAGGACCATCCAGGGAGGGTTTTGGTAACCCTTTGATGAAAGGGTGAGGTCAATTATGCTGTTCTCTAAGCAGTGGGGCTTTGCTGAGTAGGATAAATAAACTCTGACCTAGAGCTACATTTTGTGGGATGCAGAGCAAATTTTGGAGACTCAGTGGTGGAGAGATGGCAACTGGGCTTTGGGGATGTACTTGCGGGTCTAGACAAGCTAGCCTTGATTCATAGTTTCCATGTGCAGTGTCTATTCAGCAGGAGGGCTTCACCTGTCCTTCCAGGGCACCTCCCAAGGGCACAGCATCGTCTGAGTCCGTGTCAGGAATTGCCCCAGGTGCCCCTCAAGCTAACTCTGCAGTGTTACACCCACCTCTTCATGGGCCAGACCCTTCCCTGCAGTTTTTTCAACTATAGTTCCAGCTTCTTCCACTCCAAAGGGCCCTGCTTCCTCTGTGATACTGAGGAAGATTTTGATCAGCCACACAAGACTTGAGAGTGAGCAGCTCCTCGAGATTAAACACACTAATGTCAGGATGTAGCTGCGTCCAGCAGAGTGGGATGGTGCCCACATTGAGCCTCTGGTTTCGTCTTAATCAGGGTCAGAGTTAGCCCCCAAGTGAAAGGCCCAATGACAGCAGCCAGACATGAGGACCCTGTGGTGAATTCTGACTCCTGGTGGGACTCAAGACATCAGCAGTGTGGGGATCACTTTGAATTCACCTAGCAGTGATGGATGTGGACATGGCCAGCCTGGAACAACCTTATTTTATGAACTTGCCGTTCTGAAGGTCAGAAGTCCTAAGTCAGTCAGCAGGGCTGCGTTGCTTCTGAACGTTCTAGGGAAGAATCCATTTCCTTGCCTTTCCCAGCTACTAAAGGCTGCCCAGACTCCTTGGCTTGTGACCCTGCATCACTCTGATCCCTGCTTCCACTGTGACATCTCCTTCCCTGAGTGACCCTCCTACCTTCCTAATAATAAGGACCCTGGGGATTATATTGGATCTACCAAGCTTATCTCCCCATCTCGTCATCTTTAACTTGATCACATCTATAAGGTCCCTTAAGTCGCTTTAGATGATGTTCACAGGATCTGAAGATTAAGACGCGGACATCTCTGAGGCCATCCTTCAGCTGAACACACACCCCTTCTTCAGCTTCCTGTGTTCTGTGGGATGAGAGGTCCTCAGTATTGCTGAGCCTAATTGTTGGCAAAAACAAGGCATCTCTGCTCAAGTCCTTCTCATTCCGTGAGGTTTTTAGGCTCACCTTAGCTTTTCTAGCATTTGCGTGGAATCTCCTATTCAAAGGCTACCAGAAAATGACCGTCTTCTCCAGAAACAAAACAACAAAATGAGCATTTCCATTTCCCTGCATCCATGGGAGTTATCTCAGAAACCCTTCCCCTTCGTGGGAGTAGACCCTGCCATTTGAGGGAAACAGTTTCCAAAACTTTTTGAGCCAAGGCCTTGACAAGCTGTTATGTCTTTCCTCTTCTCTGACAATTCTTAAAATACTTAGCCAGTGTGTCTGTTGGCTAGAGCTGTGTAGGTATTGCCTGTCTGAGAAAACTTGATGACTCCAGTGCAGACCATGTAAGGGGCTTCACTAGCTCATTCTTCACTTGTTCTTTACTTCATTCTCTCAGTCCATTCACTGACAAACTTGCAGGCTTCTGTTACAATTGGTCAGCCAAGGTTCAGACATCTTCTCTCCTGGAGTGGATGTCCTGTTGCTTGAAAACTCCTAAGGCTTCTGGTGCATCACTATTTCTTGTGCAGACAACATGACCTCTCCTGTTTCCTGTCTCCATGTGTTAGCCACGTTTCTGATGGACAATCCAGGCTCCAGGTGATGGTCTGAGATAAGAGTGTTAAAAATATCTCTCCCTGCATTCCCCTCTCCATTATCTCCCAGAAAGCGTTGATGGTCACAGAGGAATTATTTTCAACAACTTGATTCTGTACTTTATCCCTCTTTTTCAACCACATTTTATCTCCTAAGGACTTTGAGTCACACTCTTAACATCGTTCAACTGTATAGAAAAAAATCTGCACTGTATCGCCATTGTTTCAAACTCAAGTGACTCACTCCAGAGATTTTGATTAGTCAGTGATGGAGAATCATCCTGCCTGAGGATCCCCAAATCCAGGTCTTGGGCTCTGACATGGAACTTCCATGAATGGCCTCTCAGCATGTTTTCTTCTCTTTCATTTGTTCAGTGAAATGTGGGGCACTCACTTGCATTTTTAGTGGGGAAGACTGTATGCCCCTTTTGAGTTATCTCACACAAACATGGATGCAACTCTCTTGGTGGGTAGTGGAACAGGCAAGTTGCCAGGCCTAAGTGAGGAAAGAACTAGGGTCTCATTAGCTCACAAAACTTGTCATATCTCAAGTCTGTAATTCTTTTCTGCATTCCAGTGACTCCATGCTGGTCCAGATGCCATCACAGACCTCTACGTGTTCAGAGGAAGCAAGGACCACTCAGTGCCAAACTCAGCCATGGTATCTCTAGGCTTAGGGTTCTGAGATTGGTATATGGTGTTCAGCTCCTGACTCCTCGGGCTTGTGGGCATCCCCAAGAATGTGAGTTCTCCTTACAAACCCACAACTATCACCAGCCTTCTTTCTAGTGGGCCATTGGAGGAGAACTGGACTCTTGTGACTTCCAAACTCTGATCTGATTACATTCTCTTTCTCCAGACAATGGGCCTCCTGTCCAACTTCTCAAAGAAATTTACCCCAGTGAGTCAAAGCAGTGCTTCCTTCATCCCCAAAAGAGGCTGCTGAAGTGACTATACAGTGTTTGATCCTACCTGTTTAGGTAAGCTACTCTTAGTGACTTTAAGTTGATGTTCCAACAACTCTCTTATAGAGCAGAAAGTTACGGCACATGCAAGTCTGTTTAACGGGGAGGTTTAAACTTCTTTCTCACCATCTCTTTGCTGCTCAGTACTGAGCCCCTTAATGAGCAATATTTGCTCAGTTCTATCACTTTCTAGTAAGTCTGAATTTGTAGAAAGACTACTTCTCAGTCCTGATCACTGAGAAATTTCAGTCTCACATTTCGGTTTAAACTCTCCTTCCTCTCCCCTCTCACACTTAGAGATGCTAGGAGGCTTGGAGCAGTGAGGGAGGGTGTCGTCTGCTCTCAAACACCCACCTTCCCTTTTCCTTGGGCTTCACTGCAGAACGCAAAGGAGGAAGAGCAGAAATGGTGCCCCCATCTGACTTCTTGCATGAGGCTGAAAGCTTCCTTGGTTGAACCTAACTTCTACTTTAAATCATTGTCTGTTGGCTCAGTGAAAGGAAATGGTGTCCAGGTGTCCTATGCCTTGAAGGCTGTTGGTGAGAATTGGCTATCTCCAGTTGATCACTAGCTAACAGCATCATACTGCAGACTTCTTAGCAGGGCTCCTTTTTGTCCTTCCGTTTTAGACTGCCCTCATCCCTAGCAAGCCTGTAGCACACACTGTCTCCCAGCTGCCACAATCTCATCTACCACCTCAATCTCCCAATGATTTGCAGGATCCACATTCCACATCGCTCAGGAACAAGGAATGGAAGACCAACACTGCTCTTTCTCCATGTGGTCATCCCTCTACACAATTTTTCACTAATGCAGGCTTCCCTGCAGAAATAACAGGTGATGTTTAGCAAGCATATTGACCAAGGAGACATCTAAACATGGAATTCTATGTGTTTCCCTTTTTGCAGTTAATTCATATTATTTATAAGTGGATTTTATGAATCTTTTTCCCCCTAGTCTATGGAAAAGGGAATAGTTTCTCTACATGAACTCTGCATACAGGTGCTAAAATTACATACTCACCCTCTCTACTAGCCAGCCCTACTGCTTTTTATTTATTGTATCTTTAACTGCACAGTGGTATTTGTTTATCCTTTAATGTTATTAAGCATCTTAGTCTCTATTTCTATGGGTTATGGATACTCTGTCTTCCTGAAATCTCTATCACCTTCAAATTACAAAAGAATATTCTTATTTTCCCTAATTTAAATGTCTTTACTTAAAATTTAGATGTGTAATCCAAATGGAATTTATTTTTCTGTATGGTGTGAGGTAAGGATTCAATTATATTTTATCCCCTATGACTTCATGAAATCCTGAATCTTTTGCAAGAATTGCAATTTTCACTAAAATTGGTTTGTCTAATTTTTACAGTTTTGTTTTGCACAGTATGCAAGATCTTCCTGTCAGCTAAGAAGGGCTAGCACTGACAGAGAAATGGACAAAATTGAAGGATAAGTGGGTTCAAAAAAAGAGAGAGATAAGAGAGTACCTTTCTCAGTCTCAGTACTTTAGTCAATACTTTTGATCATGATGGTGTCTTTCTTCTAGGTGCAATCTTTAAAATGCAACTTGGCTAAGGAGGACCCTGTATCATATCACATGAGTGATGAAGCAAGTGAAAATCGCAAAGTAAAAAGCACTGTTATTAGCTCTGAGCAGCTCCACGCTCAGTTTCTTTGGGTGAAAAGAAGTGCAGAGTCATGCTTCTGGAATCACGCGGTGCCATGAAACTTCCCCAATATTTAGAGCAGAGGAGACAGGCATGTTATACATATGGTAGGTCCTAAGATTCTCTCAAATCCCTGTTATTCAGTGACCTCCCCAAGGGGAAAAGTAAGGCTTTTTAACCTTAGGTAATAAAATGAGTCATACAGAAAGAAAATGTATATCTTGACAGAGAAGAAACTTGGATATATATGCACTTTGTTAGAGAAATTATGTTAAAGCTACTACTGCAGTTTTATGTTCAATCAATAAATACCAGTTGAGTTTACCTCCCCACCACTGATTTGCAAAGCTCAATGGAGAGGAGAATCCAGAGGTAAATAATAGTCCTCATTTTATAGGACTGTCTTTTCACAAAGAGCTTTTTTCCAGACATGAAGAAAGAACACATTTATGAAACACTAAATGACTACGCAGGAAAATAAATGCTGTGAGAGTGATGGATCATTAAAGGCAGTGATGACAAAGAGTAGCTTCATAGCGGAGGTGAAAAGCCAGTAAGCTCTAAAGAACGAGGACGCATTGGAAACGGAGGAGGGGGTATTTCAGGAGGAGAAACGTGAACAAAGCAAGCAGGGGGAAATCCACAGTTAGCATCTTTTTATTTGATTTTATTTTTCAAAAGTCAAAGATGAGGTAAAAATGCCATTTTTTGCTGGAAAACAGCGCATAAAAAATTTAAACTTAATTTATCTTTGTTCTGTAAATAAAATGAGTATCTATGAAGATTCCTTCCCTCCCCAACTTTGCTCTCCAAAGAGAAGCTGTCTGATTTGCTTAGCAGTATACGATCCTCTTATGCTTTATTTTTAGTACCTTTGCCAACTTTACAGAGCGTGAATATAACTTAGGAAACACACAACATATAATCTTAAAGGCACCGTTCTTAGAAATTTAAAATAGTTACAGACCGCTCCAAAGAATAGATCATCTCTGAATACACTGTGTGACAGACAAGTCTATTCAACATCAGGTGTTAGTGAAAGAGGCTTAAACGGAAAGCAACAGAGTTGAAATAATGATGGAGTCAGCGGTTAGTAAAGGAGACTCCATGTTTATTCACAGTGCGTAATAATGCTTTGAATGGGTACCAGAGTTGGTCTGGTCGGCAAAGTTTCTTTGTTTGGAATGGTGTGCTTTCTTTGTTCTTAGCATCTAAGTGATTTTCTACCTTGGCGATGCATCCCTTCCCCATTGGCAGATCTCCTGGCAGCTCGCCAAGCCCTCTGCACTATCCCGGCTTTTCTGCTTCTCTCCTTTTCTCCTTTTCCCTCCCAGCTGCCCAGCCTTCTCCCCACCTACTTTCTGTCCCCTCCAACACCCTCTGACCACATGCCAATTCTAGTTCTTGGAATCACTTTCCAATTAATGTACAGCAGCTTTCCCCACCTCCAACTCAATTTAGAGAGTCTCTTGGGGAAAAAAAAAAACATGCTCTGCAAACATTCCAGCCCCAAGAGCCCTGCACGGCAGCCCTATTTGTGTACTGGTTTGTGCCGTTAGGCTGAACGTGATCAGGGAGGCATGAATAATTCTTTTCCCTCGGTGCCCTAGGAACACTTCAGGTGCCATGGAATCCATGCAAAATTACCACAGAAGAACTCTCCCCCCTGAGCTGTCCTGTCCTGTACCCCCGGGGACGTGCCAGATCTGAGATTGGCCCTGTGCCTCACAATTCCAATGTCAGTTCTCCCTTTGGAGGTACCTGCTCTGCTGATTTTTATTAAACCAGCAGCCTCTTATTATTCACCTCCCCCCAACCCTCAAGTGCAAAATCCAGGCATAAAGGTCGATGGTAGGAGCTTCTAGCTGCTTCGCAGGGCTCATCCTTGGGTCCGTACACATACAGGCAGCCACGGGCATTAACGAGATGGCTGGAGGCCTGCGCCTTTATTTCATGTTTTAAACCTTCGTGAGGTTTGGCCTGCTGAGCTTGGATTTTTCACATGTCCCCTCAAACCAAATTAAATCCGCACTGTGCTGGCAATTACCACAAAAATCTCTGACCCTGGTCAGAAAGATTCTAGGGGGCACAAAATGTGTAGTAGAAATTCTCAGTGTGTCTCTCAACTGGGAATTGTAGAACCAGCCATGATTTTCTTATTCAGAATAAGTGACTAGAAAAATCAAACATATATTTTTTTGGTGCACAAAGCACTAAAGTTTTCAGTTAAGCTATCCCTAAACACATTGTTTCTGTAAGCCTTGAAGTGTTTTATAAAGGAATTCCGAATAATGAGACAAGTGAAGTGTCCCAGTGCTCTGCATTGCTGTCCTTTCCCTCTGGACAGGGACCAGTCAGTCTGCACGCAGGGACCAGTTGCGGGGCTGGGAGGAGGAGTTAGGTTTGTCATTTCTCTAGCAGTCCACTGTCTCTTCCAAACCATCATTGTTATGCTTTCTTTCAAGAGCACCTGTTCCTCTGAAACTCCGGCCGTCCAGCTGTAACTGCCCCCTATGCTTCCTCAGCACTGTGGTTCTGTACCTGTATCTCTTTTGCTTTTGGCTTCATGTGTTGATCAAGGACATATAAAACCACTCGGCCACAATGTATGTGACTCTATGTAGGGTCCTAACTTGACCTCTTTCATGACTGGCCTCCTGCTGATAAGCACCAGGGTGTGCACACTGTCCAGCATCCACTCCCTTGGGCTGTTACCTTGCCTACTGGTAAGAGGTAAGTGTCACCCCTGAGCGTCTCTGCTTTTGACCTGAACCTTAGTAACCAGCATATTGTCACATTGTTCCTCTCTGTCAGTGTCTCTGACTCACATCTAATAGATGGAATCTACTTCCAAATGGGCTGATTTATTCATTAAAACTCTACATTTTCAACACACAAACTTTTTTACTTGGCTCGCTGACATTCGGAAGTGTTAGGACCTACAGGCTACTTCTGCTGAGGAGGAGAGTGTTCCCTTTACCGCTTAGGTGTCAGGGTGCCAAAGGTGCCACTTCCCTATCTCCAAACATGTCTGCTTTAAGTAGCTGACCTTGCCTACAATTTTACACCTTCTGTCTTCATCAGCTCTTGCTGCCGTAACAAAATACCACACACTGGGTGGTTAAACAATAGAAATTTATCCCTTATAGTTCTGGAGGCTGGAATTTTGAGCTCAGGGTGCCATCATGGTTGGTTCCTGGTGAGAGCTCTCTTCCTGGCTTCTCACCATGACCTCACTTGGAAGAGAGAATGAGCTCTCTGGTGTCTCTTCTTATAAGGACACTAATCCTATCAAACTGGAGCCCCGCCCTTATGACCTCATTTAACCTTAATTACTTCCGTACTCCTAGTATAGTCAACATTGGTGGTTAGGGCTTCAACACAATAATTTGGAGGAAGGGGGCTGGGAGTGGGCACAATTCGGTCCATAACACTTGCTTTGTGCTGGGTACATGGCAAGTGAATTGTAAATGAATGAAAGGATTTCCATAGAGCAACAGGGCTCAGAGAATAGGCAATATGAGTTGTTAATGGAATGATCACTCAGATAGATGACTTTCTCCACTGATAGGCAGAAGCTCTGGAACAAAGTAGTGAAGCAAGAGAGGGCACATTTAATCTAGAGCAGTCAGAGTAAACAAATAAGAACTGAAAAAATTTAAAGTAAAGATTAGCAAAGCAGTCAGAGCCTTTCATAACTAGCAGATTATAAAATCTATCTATCTATCTCTATCTATCTATCTATCTATCTCTATCTATCAATCTCTATCTCTATCTATCTATCTATCTATCTATCTATCTATCTATCTATCTATCTATCTATCTATCTACCGTAGTTTGTACCTGCTAATCCCTAAACAAACAAAAACAAAAACAAATAAACAAAAAAACCCATCTTGCTAAATTTCCTACAGGATTCAGGCGAAGAAACTGAGGCCCAAAGAGTTTCGAAACCTGGGAGTCCTTGGCAAAACAAGGTAAGTTGGGCATCCTGTTTTTCCAACACGGCACAATATTACGTGATTACGAAAAGGGAGATGTGTCTCGAAGAGTATTAAATCCCTAAATGCACTTGAATTGTGACAGCGTGATGCCATAATGACAAATACAGAACTGTATTTCCATAGAACATTCCTCTGCAGAGACTGGCAAATTCCAAACTTCCATCAAGTTTCCCGCACACATGGGGCTTATTAGAGGCCCTGCATTTCCCTTGGCAAGGGAGACAACTTGCATTTAAATACTGAGGCGAGCTGCTCTCCGTAATGTATGCAGAGCGGGCTTCAACCATGTGTTGGAATGACATCAGCAATCCACAAACCCGGGCTGTGGAGGTTCAAGATCACTGCATGCCAGAAAGGTGAAAAGAGTGGAATTGTTGTATGTCAGGGGAAAACCGACAAACTTACCCACTCCAGCTAACAGAGGACTCTCTGATTTGCCTCGAACTGAATGGAGTCTTAAAGAATCTCTGCTTTTTGCTGGAATATATATCCATACGCTATTTTCATTAGATGTTAAGATGCAGTGTGCAGGTAATATGTCCTTTATTTGCATTGTCAAGTGATTTCCATAGCAAAGCTGTATTAAAGCCCTGATATTTGTGGATCTGCCTCTGAGACCCCAAAATGTGCACCACACAGGAAATAGACTACAGTCAGACACCTTCCTCCAGACACAGAACCCAAGTCTTCCAGCTAGTAAGTAGAGACATGCTTTTATTTAAATGAATGGAGATGGTGGCATCGCAACTTAAAAAAAAAGAAAAAACTTTCCAAGTTTTCATGAAATAGAACGGCTCCCACTATCTCTTTGTAATTTTCAATCGTTTTCTTTTACTTGATTGTGATGGCAGTTCTGATATCTGCCCACAGACAGGTAGAAGCCAAGAGTCTGAAACTCTTGCCAACAGGGAAGAAAATAAATTGACCAGATGGCTGCCATTCTGTGAGAAATATTCATGTGAAAAAATCATGGTT
Source organism: Camelus ferus (assembly GCF_009834535.1). NCBI lineage: Eukaryota > Metazoa > Chordata > Mammalia > Artiodactyla > Camelidae > Camelus > Camelus ferus. The sequence continues at coordinate 11,046,884 of NC_045698.1, read as the reverse complement.
GATGAAATAAATCAACACATTCTTCCTGCTTGAACACGTTACATGCCATTAAGGCAAAGAGAATTTCACAGGACTTCTGAGGTGTGGAATTTTTAACGTTTTCAGTCTGGAAAGAGCAGTAGGTTTAAGATTGGCAAAATTGGTTTAAAATTGTGTCTAAGAGTTATTGGCTGTCTGACTTGTGCAAAGTACATCATCTCTCAGGTATAAAGCCTCCCCACGCAATTTAATGGGATGAGTACATTGGGTCATCTCTTTGGTCTGTCTACTACTCAATTTCTGTGATGCTGACATCCCCAACACTGGATTTCAAAGCACTGGGGAAACTTCTCTTCCTTCTTTTGTACAGCACCAGCATGAAGATACACTTAAACAGACCCAAAGGGATGACCCAATACTTTGTCATGAACTAAATGTTATAGACCAAAATTCATATGTTGAAACCTTAGCCTCCAATGTGACAGTATTTGGAGATACTGCCTCTGAGAAGGTGATATAGATCAAATGAGACCATAAGGATGGGGCCCTAATCTAAAGGGTTAGTGCTCCTAGGAATTGGCACTAGAGAGACCAGAATGGCCTCTCTCTTGCTCTGTGCCATGTGAGGCCACAACATGAAGACAGTCATTTGTACCCCAAGGAGAGGTCTCACATCAGGTACATACCTTGCTGGTCCCTCAGTCTTGGACTTTGAGGCTCCAGAATTGTGAGAAAATAAATTTCTGTTGTTTAAACCACCCAGTCTATGGTATATTTTGTTATGACAGCTCAAGTAGACTAATACATACTTATATACTTTTTAATTATTAAAGCCTCAATTCCTACTCTCATACCTTGATTCCAACAATTAGAATCAGGACACATGACAATTCAATACTACTAACACTCTGGATTTGATCCTTAGGCAAATACTTTAACATAAGTGTTCTCTGTGCTTCTCAAAAGCTATAAACTTTTTTACAAAAGTGAGCTAAGGTGGTTGATTGATCTTTGGCAAGGATGCCAAGACCATTCAAAGAGGAAAGGAAATCTTCCCAAAAAATGATTTTGGGAAAACAGAGTATCCATGTGCAAAAGAATGAAATTGAACTCTTTTCTTACCCCATATACAAAAATTAACTCAAAATGTGTCAAAGGTCTAAACTTGGGAGGTGAAACTAAAAAACACTTAGAAGAAAACATAAAAGAAATTTCATGATCTTAGATTTGGTCATTTTTTTTTAACTTTTTTTTTATTGAGTTATAGTCATTTCACAATGTGGTGTCAAATTCCAGGGTAGAGCACAATTTTTCAGTTATACATGAACATACATATATTCATTGTCACATTTTTTTTTTTGCTGTGAGCTACCACAAGATCTTGTATATATTTCCCTGTGCTATACAATATAATCTTGTTTATCTATTCTACATATGCCTGTCAGTATCTACAAATTTTGAACTCCCAGTCTATCCTTTCCCACCCCCCTCCCCCTTGGCAACCACAAGTTTCTATTCTATGTCTATGAGTCTGTTTCTGTTTTGTATTTATGTTCTCTTTTTTTTTTTCATATCCCACATATGAGTGATTTCATATGGTATTTTTCTTTCTCTTTCTGGCTTACTTCACTTAGAATGACATTCTCCAGGGACATCCATGTTGCTGGAAATGGTGTTATGTTGTCATTTTTTATGGCTGAATAGTATTCCATTGTATAAATATACCAAATCTTCTTTATCCAGTCATCTGTTGATGGGTATTTAGGCTATTTCCATGTCTTGGCTATGGTAAATAATGCTGCTATGAACATTGGGGTGCAAGTGTCTTTTTGAAGTAGGGTTCCTTCTGGATATATGCCCAGGAGTGGGATTCCTGGGTCATATGGTAAGTGTACTCCTAGTCTTTTGAGGAATCTCCATACTGCTTTCCACAGTGGCTTCACCAAACTGCATACCCACCAGCAGTGTAGGAGGGTTCCCTTTTCTCCACAGCCTCTCCAGCATTTGTCATTTGTTGGCTTTTGAATGATGGCCATTCTGACTGGTGTGAGGTGATACCTCACTGTAGTTTTGATTTGCATTTCTCTGATAATTAGTGATACTGAGCAGTTTTTCATGTGCCTATTGATCATTTGTATTTCTTCCTTGAAGAATTGCTTGTTTAGGTCTTCTGCCCATTTTTGGATTGGGTTGTTTGTTTTTTTCTTATTAAGTCATATGAGCTGCTTATATATTCTGGAGATCAAGCCTTTGTCGGTTTCATCGTTTGCAAAAATTTTCTCCCATTCTGTAGGTTGTCGTTTAGTTTTGTTTATGGTTTCCTTTGCTGTGCAGAAGCTTGTAAGTTTAATTAGGTCTCATTTGTTTATTTGGTCATGTCTTTTATGACAACAAAAATCAGGCAACAGAAGAAAAATAGATAAATTGGACTTCATCAAAATTAAAAGCTATTGTACATCAAAGGACACTATCAAGAGAGTGAAAAGACAAACCACAGAATGAAAGAACATATTTGCAAATCACACATCTGATAAACCACTCACATCAGGAACATTTATAAAGAACTCCTACAACTTAACACCAGAAAAACCCATGAAAACAAACAAAAAAACCCAATTCCAGAATGGCCAAAAAGCTTGAATAGACATTTTTCTAAAGAAGATATAGAAATAGTCAATAAGCACATGAAAAGATGCTAACATCACTAGTCATTAGAAAAATGCAAATCCAAAACCACAGTGAGATACCATGTCACACACATTAGGATGGATGTAATAAAAAAAGATTTGGAAAATAACTGTTGGTTAAGATATGGAGAAATCTGAACACTTGTACACTACTGGTGAGGATGCAAAATGATGCAGCCACTGTGTAAAACAATTTAGCATTTTCTCAAAAAGTTAAACACAAAATTACCCTGTAATACAGCAGGGACTCAAATAGATACTTGTATATCAATGTTCATAGCAGTATTGTTTACAATAGCCAAGAGGTGGAAACAACCAAGTGTGTGCCAGCATATGAGTGGATAAACAGAATGTGGTATGTGCATACAATGGAACATTATTCAGTCATAAAAAATATTTGATACATGCTACAATGTGGCTGGACCTTGAAAACATTATGCAAAGTGAAATAAACCAGAAACAAAAAGACAAATTTTGTATGATTTCACTTATGTAAGAGCAGCCAAGAATAGACAAACTCATAGATACAGAAAGGAGAATAGGGGTTGTCAAGGGCTGTAGAGGTGGAAATGGGGAGAATTATTTAATGGACACAGAGCTTATGTTAGAGATGATGAAAAGTTTTGGAGACAGACGGTGGTCATGTATGTACAACATTGTGAATGTACCTAATGCCACTGAATTGTACACCTAAGAATGGCCAAGATGGTAAATACTACATTATGTACACTTCATGGCAATAAATTACAAAAATATTCCTGAATTGACTCAACTCCTTCTCCCTACTACCAATCTAACCCATGTTGCCACATCTCTCACTAGGGCCCCAATAAGAGCCTCCTAAACAGTGTTCCTGTTCCTACTCTTGCCTTCACAGCCACCAAATTTTTTTATAGCTGCCACAGTAATCTTTTAATCACAAAAATCAAATTTGGTCAATCTCCCAGCAGCTTCCCACCACATTTATAATGAAATCCGAATGCCCTCCCCAAGTCCCTCCGAGCACACATCATCTGACTGCTCCCCCAGCTTGCATCTCGTCTCAGACTCTGTCCCCCTGGCTCCTTCAACTGCCCCACATGGACTGTCCAGTGGGCTCCCTCCTCAGAGACTGCTGTTTTGATCACTCTTTCCTCCAGAGCATGACTGCCTGGCTCCTCATCATCCAACTCTCAGCGCAAATGTTGTCTCCATAGAGAGGCTTCCTCCAACTTCCATCTAAAGCAGCTCCTAGCCTTTAGCACCCTTTATCGGATGGCCCTATTTTATTTTCAGCATAAGAATGATCATTATCACTATCTGGAATTATCTTGATTATTTACTTATTCAAATGTTCATCCATCTCCCTTTAGACTATAAACCCCAAGGAAACAGGGACTTTGTTTTGTTTACTGCCGTATCTTCATTGCCAGAGGCTGTCACACAATAGACGCTCAATCATTATTTGTCAAAGAAATAATTTTTCAAAGTGAGCTAAAGCACTTCCTATTCTGTAACTATAATTTATAAGAAAACAACTCCCAAATTTACCATTATTGTCTTAATTTAGAAGTGAGTGAATTCTTTTTTGGTTCTTCTATTTCTCTTGGTTCCTTTATATTGATATGTTCCAATGAACTTTTAGAAATAGTCAAACATACTTCTTTATTGTGTAGAATTCCCAAGTCATAAGGAATGAACATGTCAAAGAAACACACATAATTCTCTTATATTTTACACAAAGAAAGTATCTAGAATGCCTAAATATAAAAATATTTTGTTTGTCAAGACAACCTAAGTAATATTAGCACATATTTTCACAAAAATTACTTAACAATAATACACTGGAGAAACTGTAAGAGTAATTTGTTTATAAAAATAGGACTAACTGACAAAGCCTGCAAACCCAGCAAACTATACAGCTGAACATTCCACAAATCCATGTTACAGGACCCAATCATTCAAGAATTAAAACTTTCCATTTCAGGAAAAATACATACTGTGTCTTCAGAAAAATAGTACAGCTTTAAGATCCCTGGAAGAAATAATCAAACTGGTTTCTGTGGGAATATGTAAGAAATAAGAGGAGGTTTTTGCAAAGGGAAAGCTAAAAATTCCTACAGCTTTAGCCAGAAAATATAACAAGTAATCAGGAAGTGACCAGACCAAGAATTCACAAAGTCATTCAACATTTCTTGAGCTTCTACTGTGTTGGGGAATTGGGAGCAGCAAATGTAAGAATTCTGTTGGAACCTCTAAATTTTGCACCTGGAGTTGCCACATCTGTGATGGAGACAAGAAACAAAATTGCATCTATGGTCCATCTGGGACTTTGAGTAAAGGCTCAATTGCTGGTTAGACTGTCACCAATAGAACTTTAATCAGAGCTTCAAGAAGAGCTGTGAATTCAACCGAACCTCATACCACTCTCCCCATGGCAACCTTGAACATCACCCCAAATATAAGCCCCTTGGTTACTCTGTCCTGTCCTCTGCTCCCCTTGCCTGTGTTTTCACCCAAGCTGCCATCTCCCCAGCATCCTCTGTGATGTCCTCTGCAATTCCCGATTCTCAGCCTGGTCTTGGGGGGCATCCTCTTCCGTCTGTTTCCCTTAGACCCTTGAGTATCTGCTCTTACTACTTCCCATGAATCTGAGGATAATGGTGGGAGGTTTCTTGGTCAACATAGCTATTTTCACACTATATTATCCTCATTTAAAAGGATCTTTAGGCTCAGAACGCTCAGATCTCATGCCTCCTGGTAGTCTGTGTTATGATCATATGCCAACCCCTTGTCTGTGTCCACTTTTAGTTGAGATCCTTGACACTTGGCACATACACTTTCTTTCAATGCCAAAAGCCATCGGGATCCCAGGTGACTGCAACATCTAAGTGGATCAAACTTTCAACTTCATTTTCCTTTAGGAAACTATTTCCAGGGCCAAGTCCTGGACTGAATCACTATGCAAAACCACTTTATCTCTGAATAAACCATCAACCACAGGTATCTTATAAAACTCTAATTTCAGATTAATCTAAACATCAGACTTTTTACTCCCACAACTAAGCTGCTGAGCACTGCTTGGAAAAACCATTTGTCTGGGAGGAAAAATAAAGTTGCACTTGGCCAATAATCTCTTTAAGGATCCTTAGTCACTAACCTCTCCTTTGCTTCTTAAGACCTACTCTATGCTTCCCTCTCTCTCATCTTCCCTTGGTCCCATCTTGCCTCTCAGCAGGTACCTCACTTTTTGCTTCAACGTGGCGATGAAGGCTTTCCAGCGATTAACTCCCCCGACTCCCTGCCCATCCGGTTTAGCAATTTCCGTGCGTCTGCATCCATCCTCACTCCTGTTCTCCTTGTTCAGGGTAAGGTACAGCCATCCTTCAGTCTGCTTTCTGGATCCTAACGCCACCTGCTTCCTCAGGGATTTTGTTCCATTAGCTCTCCCTCCTCCCTCCTGGATCTTCAAACTCTATCTTCTGGTGGCCCCTCCATCTCAGCATACAAAAAATATCTCAGAGTATGCTCGTCTCTAACCTCTCCTTCACAGACAAGTTTGATGAAAGAGTAGCCATTGCTTGCAGTCACCATGCCCTCTTGCCATTTTACTCCTCAGTTCAATTGATGGGTTGGTGAATGCAAAGATGTGCGTGCTTTCCAAGAGGGAGCATGGTGTAGACTGAGGCACAAAAGTTCTTGGTTCCTGGCTTGACCACTGTGTGTCTTGGGTAAATCACTTCTCTCTCTGAATCTCAGATAAAGCACATGAGCATATTTTGTAAAACTATAAAATTAACATTCAAATTAACAGGTATGTGAAAGTGTTTATTAATTTTAGAGGGCCATGTAAATACTAATGTCTAATTATTTTTCCCAATATTATTCACGTTCTAATAAGGATCTGCTTTTTCCAGATGATAAATCTCTTTAGCAAAAAATAGTGCTATGGTGAAATTTCAGACACTGGAGTGGGTCAGAGTATTTTGGGTCATCATTTTAGTACAGCCTCACCTTGTTAGCAACTCACCCTGACATAGGTTCCACTGGATACGTGCAAAAAAGGAGTTTAGGAATGAGGTATAGTAACAGTCTGTTGAAGGTCACAAACTACTTTCCGAATGTTTGGGGTTCAATAAAACTCCAGGTGTATTTGGCCCTAAGCAATTTTATTTTGTTTTTAAACCCATGTGTGTTTTAAAGAAAATTTTATCCAAATGTTTTTGATTCATTTACACTTCAATCATTAAAATTTGGTTTATTTCATAGTTATCTAATGTCCAAGAACTTTTTTTTAAATAGGTGTTTAAAACTACTTTCCTTTAAAAAGAAAAAGCCTCTCTAAGAAAAGGTCAGATAACAGGAAGCTGTGGTTTGCCAAGAGTAAATAAATTTTACTCACCCAAAGGTTCCATTTTCAGTCCAGTCTCCAAACCTGTCTTCTCTGTGTTGTGTCTGAAGAAAACCTTAACAAAACAACTTCTGCCCTCCAAAATAAGCAGAAAAGTGTCAGGGGAACTTAAATTTAAAATAACTAGCAAAGCATGGCACACGTATCCACGACTGCACACATCCACCTGCTGATCTGTAAACTGACATTGGCTATGTAGCCTGGAATCAGGATGAGAATTTAGAGCCATTTAATTTAGTAGGGTCTCAGTTTTCCCCTTAATAATGTAGACTTAATAAGATCCTCCCTACTTATATCAAAGTAAGGAAGACAAAGTCAAGTAATGTAAAAGATATTACAGCCACTTAGAAAATATAAAGTGCTATGTAATTGTATTATATCTAAAGAACAGTACTAAAATGTATAATTATTAGTGTGGAATGAAGAATTTCATAAACATGTCAACTTTTGGTAATTACAATGGAATACTATTAACGAAAAACAATTTTAAACTGAATTCAAAGTTTGGGCTTCTTTATAATCATCAGTTTTATAATGCTGCACCATTCATTCATCCTTACTTTTTCTTGATCCAGAGATATTCTAGAACAAGTTTGAAGAATTTTTAAAATTACAGGATTGTAGTAAATACTCATTAAATATTTACAATGTGCTGATCCCTTTAATGTACACGGTTTTATTTATCCTCACTTAATCCTGTGGAATAGATATCCTGATGCTCAATTTATAGGTGAGGGCACGAAGAGACTAGTTGAAGGTCACATAACAAGTGGGCCAAACAGTGCTCAAACCAGCACAGACGTTACACTCCAGATATTTTTCATTTCCTTTGGTGAAGTTGTTTCCAACTTCTCAAAATGTAAAGAAAAAAATTCCAAATTAAAAAATATAGTATTACTCTTCCTGGAAATACAAAGGTAATAAAAAAAATAAGTAAAATTACCACCTTTAATGCTTTCCTGATTCAATCTTTGCTTGCCTTGGAGGACTGGCTATTTACAATATATTTTTAAGTATTAAGTTCAACAGCAGTTAAACATCACTGTGATTGGATTAACAAGGCAAATTTTATTGCTTCTCTAGTATTAGGGTGTATACCTTGTTCACTGCCTGGGAAGACATGTTGTTTTATCTTCCTTAGTTTTATAATGCATCATTTCACTGTTTGGTCTTTCCTGAAAACCACACGAAAGAGAGAGAGAGAAGGAATGAAGGAATGAAAGAAGGAAGGAAGGAAGGAAGGAAGGAAGGAAGGAAGGAAGGAAGGAAGGAAGGAAGGAAAAAAGGAAGAAAGGAAGAAAGGAAGAAAGGAAGAAAGGAAGAAAGGAAGAAAGGAAGAAAGAAAGAAAGAAAGAAAGAAAGAAAGAAAGAAAGAAAGAAAGAAAGAAAGAAAGAAAGAAAGAAAGAAAGGGAAAGAATGAAAGAGTGAGTGAGCCTTTCATAACCTTTCCTAGAGCAAGTGAGCCACCTTAAGAAATACTTTTAACAAAGTCCTAGAGTGTAGAACCATGTTATCAGTCTCTTGTGTTTGGTCAATGTTTGCAATATTTGTGGGTCTGCAGCCTGCATATGGTTTCTGGCTTCTACAATTCACTAGATTTTTTTTTTTTTCTTTTTCAGAGAGCGCTGTGCCAGTTAGCTTTCCTGGCAAAATAAACTAACTCACAACCTAGCAGCTTACAACAACAACATCTATTTAGTCCACAATTCCGTGGGTCAACCGAGTGAGTCTTCTGTTCTGGGCTGGCTTGGCTGACCTTGACTGAGCCCCCACACGTGCATGTAGTCTGTTGGCTCATTAGCTGGTGGCTGGTTGGTCTTGGCTGGCTTCACTGAGCTGTCTGGAACTTGGCATTGGTGGTTCTTAGCTACAGGAGTGATGGGCTGTGTTGAGTCTCCCAACCAGCAGGATGGCCCCAGCTTCCTTGAATAGTGGTTTCAGGCTCCAGGAGAGGAGCCCTTGAGGAGGCCTTGGCTTGGCCCTTGTGCTGCCTTTTATGGGCTGAAGCCAGTCATCAGTATAACCCAGACTTAAGGGCAAGGGAAAGAGACCCCACCTTTTCCCAGGAGGAGGAGCTAGAAAACAAAAGGCCATTTTTTGCTATTTATCACAAATTTTCTGACTCATTTTCCAATTCAATGACCAGTCCCAAAAGCTTAGTAAAACTGTGTATCAGTAAACAAGACATGGAGACATTCACTCTAAACTACCTCTGATATTTTGTTTTCTAAACAAATAATGGAAGAAAAATGTTACGCACGATTCTGCCAACTGATTCTGAGTTACCAATGCAAATTGTTTAAAGACAAGTGAGAAAATAAACCTTTAAATGTGTTCTTTTTTTAAACCTCAAATAATTGATAACAATAATTGGTAACTCTGATTCAACACCCCCAACAGTGCAATTAAGACTTTTTAGCCTTTTGGAGGTTGGGAAAAGCTGAGATGGAGCCCAGAAAGTGAAGCGGTCTTTCTCCAACCAGGAAAAGTTTCTGGATTCTCTCCTCACACTCACACTCTCCCTTCGAACCTCTTTGCTGATTCACAGTTCACCTGATGGTCCAATTCGCCAGGCCTTATTGATCTAACCACCCCATGTGAAATACACATATAAACCCAACTTTACATTCTAATAAGTGCTCTATCTAAAGTATTTTTGGAACACTGATTACTGTTTCCAATGCTGGTATAGTAATTCCTTAGAAATGGTATGATTATTATGATACATCCTCGCTAACTTTTATTTGTATTCTTTCTGATGATAGCCGCTCCGACAGGTGTGAGGTGAAGTCTTATTGGAGTTTAATTTGCATTTCTCTGATAATGATGTTGAGCATCTTTTCATGTGCCTTTTGGCCATCTGAATGTCTTCTTTGGAAAAATGTTTCTTCAAGTCTTCTGCCCAGTTTTTATTCAGGTTTGTTTTGTTGATGTCGAGTTGTCTGAGCTGTTTATATATTTTGGATATTAACCCCTGTCATTCATATTATTTGAAGATATTTTCTCCTATTCAGTAGGTTGTCTTTTTGCTTTGTCGGTGGATAAGTTCTGTGGGAAGTTTTCTGGCTAACCATAACTTTACTTCACATAGCACAAATGCAAATTCCATAGAGTATGTTTCAGGATTTAAAGGTACCAGTGTTTCAAAGGTTAGTTTGATTATTATTATCTAAATAACATTTATGTCAGTGTCTGAGTAGGTACATTGTATCAGAGAGCACTTTATCTGAATTTTCAATCTAGCCTCTGTGGCAGCGAGCAAAAAATTCTTTTATATAAAAAAAATTTACAGAAAGGTGGACTGCCACACACAGCGCCTCATCTGGATGTGTCTGGAGTCTTGGAAGCTTGACTACCTGATGTTCTTCTACAAATGAAACTTGAGAACTTGTGTGAAGCTTCAGGGGAGCATCTACTCCTATACTATTGACTGAACAGTGGTCTTCCTCTATCGGAGAAAGTTGTCCTCTTTTACCGAGCATGCGGCTTCAGGAAGGATGCATGTGGAGCGGTGAGAGAGGAAGGGGTCCCCCACTTAGCCAGCCAGATCAGCCAAATTAACCCTGCTATCAAATGGGATGACAGATATCACAGCCAGATCGTCTTAAACCATCCATAAAAATGTTTTTTAAGACTAGGAAACACACTTACAACACATATGTTTTATAAAGGTCCAGTTTGCACACAAGAAGTCCTATAAATCAATAACTAAAACATGATCAACCCTATTAAAAATGGACAAAAGATTACTAAAGAATATGTGTGAATAACCAATAGATACCTGAAACTGTACTCATCATCGTAGAAATTCCATGTCCCTGAGCTCATTGCTACTTTTCATCAGTTGTAAAATGAGTTCCTTGATCATAGTCAACACTGTAGAAATTATAATAATGAATAAGGCTTCTGTGAGCCCACAGATGGTAGTTTGGCAAAAGCATTACAAATAGAGAAGGCAAAAATCCCTATTCAGAATAGATGTCTATTTCAGTGAGAGCTAAGCCCCGTCCTTTGCATGATGGAATCAGTCCTGCCATTGCCAGGTGTCTGACTGATGCCCTAGGGAAGTGGTGCCACCAGTGGCTTAGTGTCATTTTTACTGTTGACACGTGGTGCACTCAGCAATGGCCAGAGTAAGATCAGCTTTGGAAATACATCTTTTTGATCCCATGCATACCTTTGATCCTGCTGCGTTGGACAGACTGCATATCCTGGGCAAAGACAGAGGAGGCCTGGCAAAGAGGTTGATTGATGTTTACAGAAGAAGTCATTTTGCTCACCCCATTATTATGATATTACTCTGCTCTTTGTTGAGCACTTATGGGACACAAGTATCTTCAAAATCTGTGCCTATTCAGAAAAGTCTATCTAAATATCTCTTCCCCATACCTCCTCCCTACCACCCTTTTCCTAATCATCTTCCTTCTAAGTCCCTGACCATCTAACCAAACTATTAACCACTACCCATAAATCAATGTAGATCTGAATCTCTGGCCTCTCCTTCCAGGCAAACTGAACAACCACACATAGTGATCAGAGTTATGCTCACCAGGAGGATTTTTCATCATCGGTGTCCCTCAAGTAAAATGCTACAACCATCTACATTCAGTCAGTGCTAGACTGCTGTTGGGAGACACTTCTCTACAGATCTTTAACATTTCTGTATCTCTTGTGAGAAGAGGCATTGATGGCCTTTGTTCTAGACTATATTTTAAAGGATGTTTACATAGTAAACAACCTTGAAATATAGAGATAATGTGTCCATCCAGAGCAGAGGGCATGTTTGTTTACTGTCTCTCAATAACAGTGAGGGTTCCGAAGTTGTACCTAAGTTCTCCTGCCACTGTTTCATGTAAAGCAGGCATGTTCCTGGGTCAGGCCAACTATGTTCTTGAACATGACATTTCCATTTGAGAATTGAGACTTATTGGGCCCTTCTCACCTGATTAGTCATTAAGTCCAAGTTAACCCAAACTTAAACGGGAATATCAGGCTTGGGGGAGAGAGGTTACAAGATCTCCATTTGGCTTTGACCAGAGACCATTGGTAAGCTGATGACTACTTTGCAAAATGGAAGCCAAGTCAGGGAGGCAAGGAGTTCAAATCCTGAGAAATACCTCTAAATGGAGGCTGCTTCCCTTTACTAGATGGTACTATTAGTCACAAAGACCTGTGGTTTAAATGTATCATTAGGGTTGTGGGGACCCAAAGGTAGAAAGCATGCCACAACTTGCTAGATGACTTCCTCTGCAGTCTGTTGGTTTGGCTGCCACTCAAAGCATGCTGATTTGGGGATTGAAAGATACAAAAGACTAAGCAGAATGCCCAAGTGAGACAATATTATCCAATACCTAAAGAATCCAATATGGTGCTAGGACTCTTTTTGCTGCTGTGGAGATTGAAGAGAGAGCAGTATTTCCTTACCTGCCATAGAGACTGAGCATTGTGAATCTTTTGCCTTCAAATTCCAAGAAACAACCTGGCAAGCAAGGCCCTGGATTTTTTTGAGGTTTATCAACCACCACCGATAGTTGAGGTGTGATAACTAGCGGAGTCAGGGTAATTTCAACTGAGACTCTGACTTGCCGACCAACCTCAGAGGTTAAGAGGCATTCACTGTAAATCCTGACTCTTCACTGGTGGCAAGAGTCAGGGGATTTTGTGCCACTAGTACCCCTCTACTTGTGACTCTTTTGATTGAGAGGACCTCTTGCGGTACTTATGGGATGCATCAACATAGCAATTGCTGACACATTCAGATGTAGAAGCAACTGCAATAGTACATTGGATTAGCCCAAGAGGCCTCATCCACAGCATCCTTTCCCTTCCCAGAGTTTTCCTGTAAACTCAGAGGGTTGCATGTGGCCTTTAGTACAGTTTGGAAATCAAGAGTCCTTAGCCTCACTTCTAATCATCTTTCTCTTAAAGCATTTGACATTGCACGAATGGAGAGGCAGGAATGGGACACAGAAATGGAGAGAGCTCCATGCCAGTAAGGAAGGCAGATTTACTTTCCCATTTGTCCAACCTGGAGGCCGCTACGGCTCAACCAAATTAACTTCTAGTGTTTTCAATCCACCCAGAGCTCTTCAGTCTTGTTACTAACACCAGTATTTCTACCCTGGAGACTCCTTGACTCAGCAGCCATAGTCACATTGCCTTTGGCCTGGAGTCTCAGGACTTGTCGCCCAGTTGCCATGATAAGTGCCCATTCTTTCTCTCCCCAAATGAGAGCAAGTAAAACCCAGGCACCATTCAAAAGACTCATTTTAATTCTAGTGTTCACCCTCTAAACATTCATCAACAGGTAGTCAAATGGAGGACCCTTATTCTGCCCCCCTCCTGTGGCTTAGTTGAGAATGTTTGCTACTGGATCACAGGACGTCGTCTCAGATTCTCTAATCAAGCCTACTAGGTTCTCTTCCAGAAAGCCATGTCTCTGTCAGCATCCCATCCTCATCTCCAAAAACTTACAGGAATATGAAGAGTCTGAGATTGTTCTGTACTTGCAAGCTAAGAAATTGGCCTGCAGTGGTTTCATGAGCGTTGGCAGAAGACTTGAGGTTCCTGGGTCTTCATGAACTTCATGTTTGCATCAATTTTTTTTGGCCCCAGGTCCTACTGGGACATCATGAAGCAGCTTAAGTGAATGTTGCTCATGTATTGAATTTGTGTCACAGGTGAGGAACCCCGAGTTTAGGGAACCCAAGTATTTTATCATGCTGCAAGCAATCTTGCCTGAACTTAACCCTAGAGGGAGACATGACCTTCATTTTACCTGACAGTGTTGGGAGACAGTTCTCTCACATTTCTGCATACCTTGCTATCAATGACACTGACAGCCTTTCTTCTGGAACATCTTTTTAAGGGTGCTCCATATAACATCCCTATGTGCCACAGATAAAATGACAGAAAAGCTTTCAGGTGACCTGGACATATTATAGGGTATTTTCTTATTTTGGTCCCACTCAAACTTTGTAGCTTTTTGATTTCCTCAGTAAATGGGTCAGAACATGCACCCAAATTAAGCATATGTTAGTTACCTCAAGGATCCTAGGCCCCTTGCCTCCCTCTTAGTATCAAAAGGGACAGTTGCAACAAATTGTCATTCACCCTGGAATAGTTACATTGATATTCCTCTAGATTCCTGGAAATTCCACTAAGGTGGCAGAGCCATGCTTTTTTATGGAACTTTTTCCCACCCTCAGGCAAACATGTATTTTACCAAGGGCAGTTTTCACTTCCTAATCTCTAGGTCCAACCAGCATGGTATCATCCATGTAATGGGTCATCATGAAGTCTCGTGGAACAGAGTTGATTTAGCTTTCTGTGGATTCGATTCTGACATAGAGCTAGAGCGTTGATGTAATTGGAGCTTGGGGAATCCAGTAAGTGTATTGCTGTCTGTGTCAGGTGAAAGAAAATTGCTTCTGATGGTTTTACTAAGAGGTTTAGAGAAAAAAGAACAATTGCCAGATCAATAACTGCATAGCAGGTGCCAGGGGATGTTTCATTTGCTCCAGAACAATAGTTATTGATGGAGTGGCTGAGGGGAGATTTGACACCCAGAAGATGTTGGCCATATCTGAAAACATTTTTGGTTGTCACAACTGAAGTTGGGGGTGATAATGGCATCTAGTGGGTAAAAGCTAGGGCTGCTGCTAAACATTCTATGATATGTAGACCACGCTCTCCCAACACAGAGTCATCTGGTCCAAAGTGTCAACAGTGCCAAGTCTGAGAAATCACGATCTAGAGCAAAATTGGAAGAGGAACAAAGCTGCAGTTAAAGTCAAATCCTGCTTTAGTTTATGATAATCCACTGTCGTCTTCCAAGATTCAGCTAACTTCTGAACAGCTCAAATAGATTAAGTCAAAATGGACTATGGTAATAATCACCACCTTGAATCTTTCAAGTCCTTGATGGTGGCACAAATCTCTGCAGTGCTTCCAAAAATGTATTACTTCTTTTGATGTATTAATTAATTAAGTAGAGGCAGTTCCAGATGCTTCCCCTTGGCCTTTCCTACCAGACCAGTCATCCCTCCAGAGATCAAGAAACCCAAATGGAGCTTCTGTCAGTTGTTGACTGTGCCTATTCTAATTTGGCATTCTAGAACTGGGGAAATAACCATAGAATGGACTCAGGGACCCACTGGACCATTTGTTAAGTGTAACCTTTATATTGAAGATATGGAGTACTAGAGTGGATTTATAGTGTAAGATCTGTTCACCAGTCCCCTAAATATGTCCCCTGAGGATATTCTCTTTAATGAGACTGTGAGAAATATATCTGTGGGAAGCCTTGGTATCCTTGAAAAGCTGTGTGGCTTTTATTTTCTGTAGACCAAAAATAACAGCAGGAATGGATGTCTCAAACTAGCCTCTCTAATTCAGTGGGGATTAAGGAGTCCTGGGGAAATCTCTGAGACTGACATAAACACAAACTCTGTTGTTTATCTGACCTCCATAAGCAGCTACTTTGACTGGTAAAGAAGTAATTTTGAAAGTAGATATTTGGAAAAATGTCCTTTGTGTTGTGCTTCTGTTGCCAAAAAATGATGTAAAGGTGTCACTGATAAAGGCTCATATTTGCACATTAAAAATGGAAACAAAACTTCTTAACTACTTAAAAAGCATCCCAAGAATTTTAGGAAGTCTTAAAACCACTTGAAGATGTAACACATTTTTATTACATTGACAATAAGTGATGGCCATCTTGAAAGTTGACTACTAGCTAAACTGTAACAACAAATGACAAAATTGGAAATGGACTGAGAAATAGCAGCAAATAATTGCAAAGTATAGCAGGATTTTCTGACAATGGCAACATGAGATTTTTGGTCATAAATTTTGTCTCTTACTTTTATGAAGGATGATTTAAAATATAGTAATCTTCAAAACTAAGTAACATCATGAAGTCAAATTAGAATAGGTCCTTTGAATTACTATTCTATCACAAGTGTTGAGATAAAATTTTCAGAAAATCACATTAATTTCATCAGGAGTATAATAAAAGCAGATGTTTTTAGTTTTGTTTATGTGTTATAAATTATATGCATATGAATATGATTATAAATATATGTACTTTATAAACACATAAATATTTTTAGAGGAGATTCATGTTAAACATTTGGAAGTGTATGTGTTGGTTTCCTAGGGCTGTTGTAACAAAGTACCACAAACCAAATGGCTTAAAAAAACAGAAATTTATTGTCTCAAGTTCTGGAGTCTGAAATTTGGAAATCAAGATAATTGGCAGCCCTTTGGTCCCTCTGAAACTTGCAGGGAAAAACCTGTCTTGCTTCTTCCTAACTTCTGCTGATTTGCTGGCAATCCTCGGCTTGCAGCTGCAACACTTCAGAACGTGCCTCCATCATCACATGGCATTTTCGCCTTGTGTGTCTTTGTCTCCTCTTATTACAAAGACATCAGTCATTTTGGGTTAAGGGCATACCGTACTCCAATATGACCCCACATCTTAATTAAAAACATCTGCAATGACCCTGTTTCTAAATAATATCACATTGTAAGGTGCCTGAAGTTAGGATTTATTTCAACCTATCTTTTGAGGGGACAAATTCAACCTGTAATACTACGGTCAGAACTTTTGGAAACAACTCTCCTATAGCTTGTTATTTCTAAGACTGCTCAGTTTCTGAAAGCTCTGTTGTAAATATGCCCCTGTCTTATTTCCTCCTACTCTTCACTCATTCTGGCATTCCTATCATCAAAATATTGTACACTGTCTAGTGCTTCAGTCCATAGCCCTATCCCTTTTTCATTACCCATCAGAAACTTTATGGTTTTGCTCCTCTCCTTACTGCATATTCTACAACTGCAATCACAGTGTTGTAAAGAGTCCTTCCTTCCTCTCTTCCAATTAACAAACTCAGAACCCAAACGTATTTACCCCTACTCTTCCCTTGGCACTTATATCTGGGTAGGTAAATATTGATGCAATATAACAAAATCAAATTTATGACCACAAATGTCAAATGGGAACTGTCAGACAATCCTGATATATTTCCTTAGTCAATTTTCTTTCACACATTCTGAGCTAATTTCATACCTTCTTTTTTCCTTGAATCTCTGCCATTTCCCCTACTCTCATCTGATTGTTATTTCACTTCTTATTTCACTGATAAAATGGAAGCAAAAGAAATCATCATCTTTGCAAATCCACATTTACCATCATGTCTGTCTCTCTACCTACATTTGCTAGCTTCCAACTTGTACAGATGTTTAAATTGTCTGTGCTTTTGTCTGATCAGCTGGTGCAGTGGACTTAATTTCCTTTCATATGATGCACCTCTAAGATCATATCCTCTCTCATCTTCCTCATCAATTTTACTTTTTCCCTTGTACCATTTCCATCAACATGTAAACATTGTAAAACACTCCTTTGACTCACATCTCCCTTTTCTTGGTGTCCCATTGTTCTGTATCCAGTTATAAAAAGATCTTTACAATTCTTGTCTAAGCTTCCTGTCTTCATTTTTTCAGATTCCATTCTCTCCTCCACTTACTTTTCACTCCAGTGAGGCTTTCTTTCCAAACCTTTCACTAAACCAGATCTGATCAAGGACACCACTGACTTATACCTTCATATACCACAAAAAATTTAACATTATCAAGCACTTTGATAGATAGAAATTTCATTTTTTATTACCCATCAGGACTCAAATGGTTTTATCTCTCTCCTTACTCAGCATGTTCTAAAATTATAACCACACTCTTGCAAAAACTCCTTTCTACCTCTCTCTTTAATATTCTCATGTAGCAGAACCCAAACTTATTTAGAACCACTATCCTCTTACTTGGCGTCTGTATCTGAATAGGTAAATATGATTGAGAGAAAAATGACAAAATCAAATTTACTGGATTATTTCAAATTTATGACCACAATTATCAAATGGGAATTGCATTAAATTTCTGATCCTCATCATACTTAAATCCCTGTAACATTAGACACTGTTGGCCCCTCCCTCCTTGAAGCACATTATTCTCTAAGAAAATCCCCAAACTTGTACATTCAATTGTTTAATCAGTCTCTCTACTTGAACTTACAATAGGTATCTCAACCTTAACTTGCCCCCTCCAAAAAAGAGCCACTGTTTTCACTCCAACTCAAATTTTTCTGTGCCCTAATCTTTGCCCGTGTTAATAAATAGCCCCACCTTCTACCCAGTTGTTTCAGTCTTACATCTAGGAAGCATCCTTGATTCTTCTCTTTCCCAAACTTCCCACATAATTTTAATAATTTACATTAGCTCCATACTCAAAATTTACTCACCTCTCACATCCCCATTACTCTTGTCTAAATAAACATCATCTCTTGCCAGGACCATTGCAGTAGGTTCTCGACATGTGCACTGAAGGTTAGTAAAGCGAGGAAAGAATTTTACTTCTCAAAGTTCAGATTACTTACATTCTTTTGTGTTCCCTTTTCCAAGACAATAGTAAGTCCTGAGCCCTTAAACCCCAAGATACTTAAAGATTATACTCTCTGTAATCAGATTCACAGATCTACCCCCTTTCTGGTATTTTATATATCTTACCAACTCTTATAACTCAAAAAGTTGGGAGTGACTTTAAAGAAAGCTAGTCTCTCAGATTATGTTGCAAGGCTCAGAGCATTTAAGAGATTCTTTCAGGGCCACAGAACTATTTATTCATAGAGCGCAGCTAAAGACCACATACCAGAACCCGAGGTTCAATGTTCTTTATACTACTTCAAAAAGTGTTATTTTCCCATATGTGTATGTGTCTGTAACCTCATAATCATGATATATTCCTTTTCTAACCACCCTAGGCTAATTGTTTTGGCTGTTCGGTGCATATTGTGCGTGAAAATGGCCTAAGATGAAAGACAAGCATTTTAGGTACAACTTAATATTAAAATTTCTGATAAATTTCATTCTCCCTTCTCAATACACTCAGAGGTATCCTCTGATCTGCTAGAACTTTATGTAAAAAAAGGCATCCTTACAACATGGGAAGCCTTCTGCATTCCTTACTCAGGGTTCAGCCACCAAACAAGTTCCAAACCGCCGGGGAAATCTTCCTTTAGTAATCCTAGGACACTCCCCAAATGCTAGGCACTATGCTTTAAAAGCACTTTATTTGGGCCTTTGTAGCTGACTCTGGTCCCTTTTCTTATTTGAGTGAATCTTCTGGCTGTCTGATTATTTTATCCCAACATCTGGGCTAAATTACATCTTCTTTTAGATATGTCATTTAAATCACCTTTCCTGTGCAGCCCCTTGTCAGGATATGCTCACCTGTAGGGGCCTAAAGAGATTGTATGCTGAAAATCCCGACTTCTATGCCAATCCTAACTTCTGCTCTGGAGCCTGAAGCTAGATAATTCCACAAGTCAACATTTCAGCAAGTATTTATTGATTATTTGAAAAATCCTATGTAAGATACTCTGGGGGATACAGAGATGAATTTTAACCTACATTGTCCAGAGATTTCATGAACCATCTGGAGAACACACATGTGTTTGACTCATCATGAGACCAACTGATACAAGCCATGGTAGAAACACAATTTGAGGGGAATTCAGATGAGGTCCTAAAATACCCTTGGCATGTCAACTGTGATAATGGGGCCAGGAGGGTCTCAGCATGTGTTAGAGGCATGGAAGAATGACTAGTGCCATTGAAATAAGGTTTGCATATGTGTTTTGGGGTATAAGCCTGGGAAAGAATAAGGAAACAATTGACAAAGTGCTTTGTACTTCATCCTTTAGATTGTGGCCCATGTTCTAATGGCAATTATGACTCATACAAGTTTTGGGTAGGAGTACAATGCTACCAGGCTTGTGTTTTATGAAGACAGTACATGTGGGGGAACAATTTAAAGGAGAGAAAGCCTGGAAACTTGTTAATGAGTTGATGTAGAGAAGACCTGTTGTCTTTTGCCTTCAGCATAACATCAAGCACTCATGACCTTTTCCTTTGAAAACAGCTCCTCAGTTACCCTTCGGGGACACCAATGCTCCCAGCTAATGCACTTAAAGTGGCGCTGCCTCCAATCTTGGCTCCAGGTGTGGGCACGTGGCTTCTGTGGGTGGCATCAATCAAAAACATTTCTTCCCCCAACTAAAATGATTGGTTTTACAATAAGTGCATTAGGGTTCCCAAAATAGAAGCAGAAGATTTTTCATATTGGGATTGTACTTGGAAGCTAGAATTGGCCACCACACAGTATGTGCTAAGTATTGCATTTTTAATAAATGAAGATAACCATTTGCCATGCAAAAAAAGAAAGTCTGAAAATGAAGCTTAAACTGGGACGGAGCAAGAGAAATTGGGACCTGATGACATGGTCTGAGCACTGGAATCAAGCCTTGCTTAAAGCTCTCTCTACTCTAAGACTTTTGCCAAGGAAAGACTCCTAACTTATAAAGTACCATAAAAAGTCAAGAAAGGTGTGCTGCTTCGGGGGTCTGGCTTCAAACATGGGCCCACTTATATCAGTCAGCTATCGACAAAATTCTGTGTGACAAACCATCCCAAAACTCAGTGGCTTAAAATAATAACCATTTATTCTTTTTCGCACGTCTGTGAGTTGGCTGCAGGGTAGCTGAACCTGACTGAGATCAGCAGTGCGACTTTGCTTCAATCCGTGTACTTGACCCTTGCTGACTCCTCGCTGTAGCTCTGGCTCGGGTCTGCTCCACGTTTGTTTTTTCTGTAGTCTATAATTGGGCAGTAGCAAAGTGGGTCAAGTTTTCATACTGAAGGCATAAATGTAAGGTGACAAGCCCCAAAATGTGAGTGCCCATCAAGCCTCTGCTGCTGTCACAGCTGCTAAATTCGTTTTGGCCAAAAGCAAGACACATGGTTGAGTCCTAAGCCATGGCTTAGAGAAACACATTCTATATAAGATCAAAGTAAGACTCACATGGCCAAGCTCAACATCAATGGTAAAGGTACATATGCTTTGTGTGTGAATGTGAAAAGGAGATTAGATAGTTTTGAACAAAAGTATATTCTGACATAGTATTCTCACCAAACTCATGTTTACCAAGGACTAGAATATAACTCAGAAAATGAAGAGGATGTCCTTCCAGAAGCTACCACAAGACAAGTCTATAAAGACCACTATTGCTTCAGTCCTGATCACAAAATACTAAATCCCTAAAGGGGCATATTAAAGATCAAGTACAGTAAGACTTACCATCAAATAATGCTGTCTGTCAGAAGTTTGGAAATAACAAGCTATAATATCCTAGGAGAAATTTTGCACATTGAGATAGAAAGGAGCCAAAGAGCAAAATCTGCGGGAACAGCACCTCTCAGTAGAGGTAGGGAAGCCTGCTGAGAAGAGAGAAAACCAGGGATTAGAGGGACAAGAGACCCAAAGGAAACAGACAGAGGGAAAAAGCAACTTTGAGATATTTGAAGAAGTTGCTGAAGGCTTAAGTGTTAAAGACTTTTGAAGAGCTCAAGAAGAGTAAGAACTCAGATAATGACACCCTTACGATCTGAAAAGTAAGTTATTAATGTCCTTTAAGGAAACATCTGTGTAGTAAATTTGGATCAGAAACCAAGTTACAAAGAACAGAGAGAAAGTGGGAGAATAGGAAGTGAATAGCCATTGGCAATATCTTAGAGCATTTTCACTAGACGTTTTCTTCTTTCTTCTCTTACGAGGAGTTCTGTATTTTGCTTTTTAAAATAATATTATAAATAGATTTATGTCATGGAAAATTCTTTGCGAATACTATTTCTGTTACATATATGGTATCTGCTTATTTATGTCATAAAACTCATTTAAGCACTTTCTATGGTAGAGCAATTAGATTCTCCTTTTTGTCAGAAAAACGTACAAAATATTACCATATATAGCTAATTTTAAATTAGCCTTTATTTCTGTTACTTCCCTGGAAGAAATCCCTTGATTTCTTCTTATTGCTTGTGCCTGGCCGTACCCAGTACTTGCATGCCTTTTGCAGTGCCCACTCAGCACATTCTAACATGCCTTCCTGTAAGTGGATACATCTGGGCAAAACTTGGACAATGGAAATAAGCCATATGAGAAATTAGCTCTTCCCACAGGGAAGGAAGGGACGAGTTTTAGTCTTCCATTTAGCCACGAGGAAGATCTACAACATCTTAGGTGCACACAGTGTGAAGAGAGGTTGCCCCCAGAAGAGCCTTGTGGTGTTGCTGGACATTTCCACAGGTCATGTCTGCACCTGGACAAAAGGAGAACTCCTCCAATTCTCTTTGGACGATATTCCCTCATCCTTAATATTCAGGGTTGCCTAGAAGTATGAGCTCAGTTTGCTCTCTTCCCTTCTTTTAGGTAATTCAGATATTTCAGAGTGAGTAGGTATTAGGAAGATGTTCACAGGATCCTTTTTCTTTATTTTGCAGTGTTGCTGTGGGAATGTGAGAAAGGGTCATACAAGCTGGGTCAACATTGCCACAACCTGTAATTCAAGTACTTTAAATAAAGTTTTATTTTCCATAAAGTCCTAGCTTGATGGACCAGCAGTTGCTTGAATC
Organism: Camelus ferus; assembly: GCF_009834535.1. Classification (NCBI taxonomy): domain Eukaryota; kingdom Metazoa; phylum Chordata; class Mammalia; order Artiodactyla; family Camelidae; genus Camelus; species Camelus ferus. The sequence continues at coordinate 11,024,303 of NC_045698.1, read as the reverse complement.
CACAGCTGTAGGACTCATGGATTCAGAGGGTTGATCGATTGCTGGGAAGATAAATCAAGGTTCAGAGGAATGAGTAACAGTGAAAGTTTCAACCAGGAGCAAAATCAGGACTTCAGCCAAGGTTCTTTGATTCTGTATGTGCTGATCTTTCCAGCTAAATGAGATGAGTTTTATCACTCTTGGGTCCTTGATTTGTCTGATATATATGGTAAAACAAATAAATAAGTCAACAAAACCCATGGAATTATTTGTTACTCATTGCCTGACAAAGAAAAGAAATTCAAACACTTTGCAGAGACCTACATTTCCCTAGGAACTAAATTAAAGACTATATGTCCCTTTTTAAGGGACATCAAATGACATAACAGATTGTAACTTTAAACTACAGATATGCAAAACATGCAGAAAAGCTGATCAAATGCATGATTCTCAGTTTGTCATTTTTGTAGGTGGAGTACATAATTATTTAATTGTCACTCAGTACAAGCATTTATTGAGGAGTCTAAGATAATATGATTAACTTTGAATGATTTATCTGAATGCAGGAATGGCACTTGGGCATTCTGGAAAATAACTTCTTCCAATATCAGTTTAATATGTGAGCAACTTGCAGAAGGCGATCAATTCTTTGGCGACAGAAATTTCTAACTTGTATTTATAGCGTCTGTGTGGATAAAGTGGGAATACTCTATGCCCTAGACATCATAGGTAGTGGAGAGAGTTTCCATAGCTCTGTAAATAGAAGTGCTTGGCTTGTGTTTTCATTACCTATACGTCTACCCGAGCCATGTCGCAGCAATATGAACAGTTGATGGAATTTGTTAACCAGCTGAAATTTAAATCACAAGGCAGAATTTGGCATTAAGAGATCTTGGTTCATGGTAAAATTACTCCTCCTTTCGCACGAAGAATCTGATGCCTAGAGTAGAAACTAAAAGTGAAAATTGCCATTTTCTCTCATTAAAAAAAAGGACACTTTAACTAGTCTATACCACTTATAAAGATGCCACAGGCAAAATCCTCCTTTAAAGGCTATAGTAACTTTGACAGTCTTAACATTTCTATTTCAGATTAACTGTCTGTATGGGGCAATCTTACTCATAGGTTGAAATGTTTCCTAAACATGAAGTGTGATTATATTTATTTGACATTTTCTCAGCAATACGTTTAACACATATACAAGTGAGAGATTTTTTTTTAATAAGTCAATTCACATAAGTTATATCACTAATAAAACTTTTCCAGCATTTAGCATGTCTGGAGAATATCAACTCCTACATACTTCAACTGAAATAATAAATAAAGCTTAACCCATTGTAGTGATGCTATGCTAACTAAACATTTGACTCTTACTTGTTTATACTGCGTTAAATTTACTCTCTTACAGATGAGGAACTCCCTACTCCCCTACAGTGGCCCCACTTTTGATTGTAGATCTTACTTAAATCATTTTACTCTCTACATTCAAAGGTCCCATTTCTTGAACTAAATTTAAATTGTTTAAAATGCTCAGAAACACGTGTTCCTCTCAGATACCTCCTCTTGTGTATGAAGTTGATATAGGCTTTGCCTAGTCCTTGATTTACACAGAAGGAATAAGAAGAGTTTAGATTCAATGGCACCATCTGTTGGAATTCCCTTGTATGCTGTTTCGTCTTGTTGTGGTTTCTTTCCTAGGGTAGGACATTACTGGGATAGTTAATTGACTATAACAGTACACATTTTTCATATACAGGTTAGATGCAGTTAGATGAAAACTAGATATCTAAATATTGAATAAACCATAAATATATATTAAGGTATCTTAAAAGGAGGAGAGGCAAGAATTTTGCTTCTATACTTTCTGCTATGAACTGGATATTTGTGCCCCTTCAAAATTCATACATTAAAACCTAACCCCAATGTGATGGTGTTAGGAAGTAGGACCTTTAGGAGGTGATTAAGTCATGGGATCAATGCCCTTATGAAAGAGACCCCAGAGAGATCCCTCACCACCTTCTGCCATGTGAGGACACAGTGAAAAGATGACTGCCTGTAAACCAGGAAGTGGGTTCTCACCAGACACCAAATCTGCTAGCACCTCGATCTTGGACTCAGGCTTCAGAACTCTGAGAAATAAATTTCTGTTGTTTATAAGCCATCATTACAAAACAATGGTATTTTGTTATATCAACCCAAATGAACTAAGATGCCCTCCCAACATAAATAACTATAACACTGGTTGAAATATATTACAAAGCCATTTCTGGTGTTAGGTAACCGGCATCAAAGTACAGTGATCTTTGAGGAAAGTATGCAAAGTTAATCCCACGTTTGCTTTACATTCAGACTGCAGTCGGTTTCCTCACTACGACACAGGGGAGTAGTACTCAAGCAAAAACAAAATTAGAGTTTTGCTAACCTCAGAAGATGAAGATAAGAATTCCTGGCTCAGATAAAAGTTTGTATATCAGGATACTTGGGAGTAGAAAGTGCACAGAGAAGAGCCCTGAAATCTGCACAGTAGTTTCTCTTGAGCTTTTCACTGGGACTGAGCTGTGCATGTGCCAGGCAAGCCTAGTAATGTGTAGCAGAGTGTGGCTCCCGAAATGAGAGCTGCACAGAGATACAGAGATCACACAACTCAAAGATATGGAAATTCCAGTTCTCCCAGAATGGAAAGACATGACTGAACAACTTACACATTTAGTGTAGACTCAAGAAAAGTGATGTTTTGAGAATGAAGAGTATACCCTAGATAAGGGAACAAGCCCTAGGACAAATGACAAATCCAACATTGGTCTGCTTTAACAAAGCATAATTCAGTCCTGATAAGATCAAGAGGATGTTCCAGTAATTTAATTGCTGTCCAAACAAAACTCAACCCTCCTTAAAGGAAGACAACAGCACTCCTTCTCCCAGACACCCTATAACAAAATATCCACAATGTTCCATACACAGAAAAAAGAAAGAATCAGGCATGCAAATGAAAATCAGAAAAACTTACCAACAACTAAGAAAATTAAAAACACAGGCAACAGAGAAAGATCCTGAAATGGCCAAGCTATTGGAGTTAGCAGACAGGTTGTTAAAACTCCTATTGTAATGCTGTTCAAGAATTTAAAAGAAAATATTAACATAATGAAGGAACATAAAAGGAAATATTATGAGAGGAATGGTAAGTATAAATAAGAACAAGTGGAAATTGTAGACTAGAATAGAATGATGCCTAAAAATTGTGAAGTAAGCAACTGTTCCTGCCCCCAAGATCCAGAGCCATGGCTCAGAAATTTTGCCCTAAAGAAATAATAAACATAAAGCAGAAAGCTTCAAAAATTTCCCCAAATGAACTAAGATTTTTTGAACAGAGTGTGAGAAATTTCAAGCCTAAAAATGCTCTCCAAGGCAATGGTGGCTTTGATGCTAACCAATTAAATGCAGTCTGGTAGCTTCATGGAAGGTACGTGCTAAATTGTAGACCAGATAGTTTACCAGCGAGAAGCAGGGAAAGAGACAGTGAAGAAGAGCTCCTTTAGGGTCAGAACAAGCCTCAAGCATTAACTTCAGAAACCACTCCCTCAAAGGAGTCCAAATCTAATTGGACCAGTCTGTGGAGCAATGTATTTATGCAGGCATGGCTAAAAACAAAAGGACGATCATCTGGAATTTAGTAGAGCTTAGCAGCTGGAAACAATCAGAAAAGAGAAAGTCAAAGAGAGACTCGCTAAAACTACTGTCATCCCAGGGTAACTGTGCGTGCCCTAAGGCTGCATTTTTTGAACAGCAACATCAGAAGCTTCCACAGCAGAGCAAACAGAATTCACTACAATATTCCAGTCAGTCATTAACAAATACTAGTTTTAATAGCTTTTAGTAGATTCTGCAGGAATTTTTATATGAAGCATAAGCCTTCTACAAAGATAATTTTACCTGTTTGCATAATAACATAAAAAGTAAAAAAGCATGCAATTATCTCAATAGGAAAAAAAAATGACAAAATGCAACAAACATTCATAAGAAAACTCTTAGCAATGTAGGACTAGAAGGAAATTTCCACAACCTGATAAGGAGATCTACAAAAACCTGCAATGCACATCATAATTAAGGCTAAAATATAGAACTTGTTTCCCCTAATTTTAGGAACAAAGCCACTGCAGTATACCCCCCCCCAAAAAGAGAGTACAAGTAGGAAAAGAAAAATTAAAACCATTTTTATTCACAGATGACTTATTGGTTTATGTGAAAATCCTATGGAATCTAAAATTTTAAGTACTAGAAATAAAATTTAGCAAGGTGATAGGATAGAAGATGATGGGACACAAACATTAATTGCTTTTCTGTATACTAGCTAAAAATAATTAGAAAATTAACTTTTAAATGTTATTTAAAAAAGCACCAGAAAGATTTTCCAGGAGCACGAGGTGGAGTGCATAGGATTCACAAGTGGGCTTCTGCAGGTGCAGCAAGATGCTTCTGTCCCTTAACTGCAATAGCAGGTGAAGTTTGAGAAGCAGGTGGGTTATCCACCAGTGTGCATTCAGCAAAGGAAAACTTACTCCTGGAGTCAGCTCTGTGGGACGTAGGCTTGGAGGGCTCTTTGAACCCCAGCTCCCAGTCTGACATCATTAAAACAGGAAGCTCAGAAGTAAAAAAGACTGCAAGTTACAAAGGCTGTGCTTTCTCTGAGTTTGAGTGTGAAGATGTCGCCAAGATAGTGACTGGAACAATGAGCAACTGCCCGTTTGACAAAGAATCTTGAAGTGTCAGTTTATGCCATCTGAAAATGCACCCAAAAAACTTTTAAAGATGGGGATGTTCTATTTTCAAAGACATCATATACTACCAGTGGGATGGTAGAAGTGAGTACTTAAACAAAAGCTCAAAATGGAGAAGGAATTTTAAAATAAAGAAAAAATAGGAAGAAAAGAGCTAAATTAGGAATAGACTGCAATCTTCCTTCACTGGTCTTATGGAAAAAGAAAAAATATATCTCAAGCACTGGTCATCAGAACTCTGAATTGCCAGGTTTTATCAAAGAAGGGAAAAAGGTTTAAGGTACTCTGACCCTCTGAAGATGATAATGGATAGCCAGGGCCACACAACAGTTTGTACATCAACACTTTTGGAGGAGTGAAAATTACCAAGTGGCTAAAATAGGTGATGATGATGAAACAGTTTTCAAATAGCCCATACCTGATGTAAAAGAGGAAATACCAGAGATATAATCACCTTACACATTCTGGAGCATGAAAGGTGAAGAGAAGACCATCAGTATATATTGATGGTATATTTCTTCTGAAAATGTGATGCTTGTTATTAGGACTGATGCCCTACATTTTGATAGCCACAATGAAATGCGACCATTGGCAGGATTTGGGGAATAGAAAGATATTATTGTTTTGAGTAAATAAGGGAAGTAATAAGTGATTTTTTAGCTTGCCCACCCTTGCTGAAATGCAAAGATGCTTACCAGCTCACGGTGGTTAGGCTCACACTGTCTCTTTGTTCTGTTGGTCTCCTCTAGTGTCCTCTGCAGATTTCATAGCTGTCCTTAGTTACTCCACTTAGACAGAAGTCAAAATGTGAACTGTAGGCTTATGTACTAAACAGCAGCCTCTGCTGTCACCACCAGTACTGTTTGACATCTCTATGTGTCGTGGCCTATTAAGCAGTGTTCACTTCACCATTAAGGATACTTAAGAGTTCAACATCAGATGGTTAATTTGGAAAGCTAAATTTAACTGGGAAGTGAGGAGACATCTCAAAATATTACTGTATATGAATCATTTTTAGCAATAATGTACATTTTTTGACAAGCTAGCATGGATCTATAACTACCATTTTATAATGGTAGTTTCTACCATTTTGTAATTGTTACATCAATGTGTAATTACATTCCAAGGTTTAAACACTGTCCAATAAATAAACTTTTTCTATAATTTATTTGAATGCAAGTGGGACTTAGAAATCTTGAAATAAAATAGTAGAATTTTGCTTTCTCAACTACAAAATATAACACAAAATACAACACAGGAGTATCACTATTGCAGGATAGTGTAAACACAAGCATTACAGGCTCTGGGAAACCAAAAAGTTTGTGTGGCTAGCTTTACTGCAATGTTCACTGTCTTGTGATTGTAACCAAACCAGCAATATCTCCAAAGGTTTGCCTGTATTTAGAAATAAATTTGGAGAAAAGGTGCATAATCTCTTTCCTGAAAATAACAAGACATTGCTGAGAGAAATGAAGACTTAAATAAGAGAAGAGAAAATCATGTTCATAAATGGGAAAATAATATTTTTCACATCTCTTGCCCTGAAATTGATCTATAGATTCAATGGATTGTATGGTATAATTTGTCAAGCAGATTCTAAAATGTATATGGAAATGAAAAAGACCAAGAATAGCAAAAAGCTATCTTGAAAGAGAAGAACACAATTGCAGGACTTATGCCCACTTTAGTTAAAGACTTACCATGAAGCTGTAATAATCAAGACTGAGTGAGTTTGGCAACAGAATAGAAAAATAGATCAATGAGACAAAGTAGAGAGTCTAAAAACAGACCTACCTATATATGTATAATGAATTGACTTTCAAGAATAATGTCAAATCTAAAATGGGGAAAGAAAATCTTTTCAACAAATAATATTGCAACAATTGGATGAGTTTATGAAAAAACAATTAAGATCAAGTCCTACCTCACACCATTCAAAAAAATTAATTTAAGTTGAAAATAGGTCTAAACTTTAAAGCAAAATCTACAAAACTTCTCAAAAAAAAAGAAACCATTGAAAAATATCTTCATGATTAGGTGGGTAGGCAATGAGTTCTTACAGACAAAAAAGGAATAACATAAAATGTTTAAAAATGGATAAATTAGACTTCAAAATTTAATATTTCTACTCTTCAAGAAATACTAGGGAGATAATGAAAGCCATTCTCACATTCTGGGTGAAATTTTTATACATCTTCTATTTTATAGATTTCATCTATCTCTCTGACAAAGGACTTATGTATCCAGAATGTATAAGAACTTCTACAACTTAATAATGAAAAGTCATATATAGATATAGAATATCTATACCCACAGCAGAAGAACGATGTAACCACCACAATGATACTACTGTTTTATAAAGTGTTGAAATACTAAATAGACAAAGAAGAAGCTGAAAAACCAGGGGGCTACTGTAGCTACTTGAATGTCTGAAGTTACAGATATTTCTCTTCAATTATTTTTAAAGTGGAAATGATGTCCCCAAGGATGTTAGGAGTATCACAGAGCAAATATTCAGAAAATGAACTACAGTCCCTCCAAGCAAAGTTCCAAATTAGCCCGGAATGAAATGGTAGAGCAAATAATTATGAGTGACATAAATGACGCTCTGAACGGAGAGCAGAAATAACTGTGCTCCAGGATCAGCAGAACGACTGCCCTACTGTGTGAGTTTGACCAAATCGAAGCTCCACTCGGCCTCATTTTCCTTTGTAGAACATGGAATTTGGACAGTAGTACCCTTAATATTCCTTCTAAATCGAAAATCCTATGACTTATTCATCCATTCATTGATTTCATTTATTCATCAACCATTTGTTGGTAACTACTAAGCTATATTTGCTAAGCATTGCTAATACATAAGTGAATAAAATACTTTCTAAGACACTTACTGAACTTAGTCCAGTTGAAAAGATGCATATAAGCACTAAAGACATTTACAGATGGCAAAAGGGATTCTGATCCAAGGATTGCTCAAGCAGGAGCTGAAAGTGTTGGTATGTCCAAGAGCAGCAAATGGTCCCACATGGAAGCACTGTGGCGTGTGCTGGTCCCCAGGGTGCTGGAGCATCAGGGGAGGGGAGCGATGGCCTGGAAGTGTGGGCTATGCCAAGGAGCTTGGGCTTTAGTCTCCAAAGTCTTCTGAGAATCTTCAATAGTTCTTTTCTTCTTCTTTTTTTAAAACATATATCCGTTTTGGAAAACTTTGTCTTGAAATAGACTGTGTTGATTGTAAATTATTTGGCAGCTAATTTTTTTAATGACTATGTTCTTTAAAACACTATTATGAAAAAGTTTCCATAATAAATCTACTCCATTTTGAGATATTTGGTTTCTATCCAGGAAATATTTTTTTCTCTCTTTTAAATCTGCATAGTGTCATTCAAAAAAACACTGACAAACCATTAGAAACAGAAAGTTCTTCCAGGCAGTTTGACTGAAAGACATGGAGGAGAGTTAGCTTGTCTTACTAAAGAAAAAAAAAAAGAAAAGAAATGCAGTCTTCCCTGCTGAAAGCAACTATCACTTTCATTTCCTTTCCCTTTTGTGATACAGAAGAATGTGTAGTTCAAGTAAGATCAAAATAAATTTAAAATAATAATGTTTCCAAAAGACATATGGTTGGATCTGTGATGATTTTCACACAACGAAACCTGTTCTTCTTTCCCATTTATGTTGGCAAACTCACAGTACGTTAAACTGGCAGAAACATTAGCAGGGTAACATTTTGGGACACCAAAATAAAAAATATAATTTGGCTAAATATACAGGCAGATCAATCAAACCTATTTTGTTTCGATTACAGCTGAACCAGTTGAGCTATAGTTTACAATAAGCAGTATATGTAAATATGCCATTTGTGGGCTATCTTTTATTGTTAAGACAGTGCTGCAGATCAACACTTACTTAGGCATACATTTTGAAATATGTTCCGGAAATATATTTTTAGTGTTAGCATCACACAGTCTTATAAATTCTTCATAGTAGCCAATGGTCAAATATAGGAATAAAGATACAGTATATGTATTGGTCAGGATTTGACCAGAAAAATAGAAACCATTATTAGCTATTTTAAGCAGGATGGGGTATAACACAGGGACTTACAGCCTTACACAGTTGTTGCTAGGTCAAGGAAGCTAAAAATAGCACCAAATAATCAGAAAGTAGAAGAATCCAAATAAACTTCCACCATTGATGGATGCCATTTACAACGTGGCAGAAGGACACCTGAAAGCCATGGGCAAAACCCCACATCTGCCATCTGTAGATGCCCAGCTGCTTCTGGAGAATAATGACTTCTCTGTATCTTCCTCTTCCAAATCTCACACAAATGCCCTCCACTGGCAGCATTTAAACCAAATCCCTATTGGCCAGTAAATCTGATTAATGTAGCTTCCAAACTGTCAATCCCCGTGTTACAAGACACAGTTTAAAAAAACAGGGATCATCCTACATACCAAAACACAGTATCTAGTTGGCTCTCCATATATCTATGTTTAAATTTCCAAAGAGCAACAGTATTTTGCTTTTGACTGACTTGTTGCAACTATCCCTCAGTCTAAAGATGTATCAACTCTCTCCTTCAAAAGGCAAGGCATGAAAATCCAAATGTCGCTGTATCCATCTCTAGATATTCATTCTTTTTTAGCTCAGTCTCAATCCCTACTTCATATCTTATAATTTGCAGACTGAGCTAGAAGTGTAACCAGCACCAACATACCTTATATAAGTTAGTAGGAGAAGATGAAGGAGAAAACTAATTTGGCTAATATAATATATACGTAGTATAGCAAGAAAGAACACAGGAACAGTTACTATGGTCCTTTGTGTGACTGATCATATGGCTATAATTGGTTCAGAACCTACTTTTTCTATTACCTGTTTCATATTCACTTCGTCAATAGTCAGCATTGAGGTGGACGTGGGCTTTTGTGAGGCAGAATAATCCTAAACGTCATTCCTCAGTGATCTAAGCCATTAGTTGGGTAGCTGTGATTTTCCATGAACAATATTGGAAGTATTAAAAAGCACACTTGGATAGTCCCCTGCATTTTGTGCACATTTTTCCATCCCCTTTTATAGCATCGGTTCTATTTCCCCTTGATAATCAGGATTAGTCATCCTAGTTAGTACAGTATTTCCCTTTTTTTGTTGTTATGTCAATGACATTGGAAGTCCAACATAGCGAGGTTGCGATCTGAACTTCAAGTTGAATATGCTCCTTGGTTGAAACTCTCCTTCCTTGGGAATAAATATCTCAGAATCTACAGAGCCCGAGTTATGGGGACAAGAGGCATAACTTTTGATGGAAGTTTACTAAATGAAAAGATTGAGAAGAATCACGCTCATTCCCACTCCCTGTTTCTCATACCAGTGGTTTCCTACTAAAGGAGAAAGAGAAACATACCACGTTTACAGGTATAGGAATTTGGTTTAACTTCTGCAAGGTATTGCCTCCCAGGCAGCATAAAACTGAGTCTTCCATAAGCTATTCAATTTTCTTAGCTGGCTTCTATTATTGTGAAATTAATTCCTTGGTCCTGGGTCATGAATTCATTATCATTATGATAGTCATCATTAAATCTCTAGACAATAGTATAAGCAGATGCACTGACAGCAAGGAAGCTAACCTATAGCAAGAGGCAATATCTATTCCAGTGAGGACACATCGCTACCTACTCCATGATAAAAGAGTTCCAGTGTAATCAACCTGGCATCAGATGGGAGCTGTTTTGGAAAATGGTACAATATCAGAGGTCCAGTGTTGATCTCCGCTGTAGGCAGAGTGGACACTCAGTAACGATCATGGCCAGATCTTCCTTGGATACAGGAAGCTCATGTTTTTGATCCCAGTCATAACCTCAATCTTATTGCCATGACTGTTTAGCTCATGAGCCCATAGAGCAAGTACTGAGGTGGCTGAGCAAAGATCCTGACCGGCACCCATAGTGAGTAATTTTTGATTAGCATTCTCATGGAAAACAAATATTTTCATACTTTCTGTGCATTATGAGAGCTCCATTCTTATACGTCGTTGTCACCTATCCACTAGAATAATTTATTCTAAAGCCTTGACCAACTGGCCAAGTTATTAGATATTACCTGTGAATTAGTATAGATCTTTATCTCTGGCCACTCTCCTCTTGGGCACAATGAAAAGTAAGATGCTTAGAGTTCTTTCCATTGAGAATATTTCTCTTCCCTTCTACTCTTCAGGGCATCCCCTGACGGAGCTATGAAGCTGCAACAGTCCAAATCTGACCAGTGCCTACATGTCTTGTGGAACCAACTTAAACCAAGAGCAATGATTGTATTCCTCAGTCAACTGCTTAGAGAAGACTCCCCATGAGGATACAGTGTGATTTGAGGAAGAGGCAGCAACACATTAGGGATGGTTTCGTGAGTATCTGAGTTATCAGCACATTAAATCTTTTAGCCTACAGAACCTACTTAGGGCTGTTCTTAAATGTATGCCACTCCCAGTTGAAGAAGAGTGCTTCCCTACTGGCCATCATTCTGTGCGTTTGGTAATATATCAAGATATAGCATTTCATAGTCATGTGATCATGAAGTGCTCCTGTGATCAGGCACTTAATCCCTACAAGGCGCCAGTAGCAAAACAAGAGTTGTTTCTGAAAGAGAAAGTTCTGTGCAAAAGAGGGTATGACTTTGCTCTAAAATCCTAGAGGTCTTCACAGTGAATCTCTCATGGGAGTATGCCAGTCACTCCATATTGCGTTCCTTTTCACATCATACTTAAGCTCCACTGGATCTATGGGTCCTAAGCTGCAGTAGGCAGAGTGGCCGGACAAGCTGGCATCCTTGAGGAGTGCTTAGTAAATGCATCAGAGAAGAGCCATCAAATACAGCATAGATTGCCTCCAAAATCTAAAGTAACTCACAAGCATTTTCTTTCTTTCTTAGGGATATAGAGCAAAAGGTTCAGCAACTTGTCTTTCACATTAAATGTGATATCTCAACCAGACCAAACCACTATGCCACTAAAAAACTCAATGAGGTGGCAGGTCACTGAATTTTAATGGAGTTATGCCTCACCATCTGTCATGTATGTGTCTCAGCAAGGCATCGAGGGTATTGTCTACATCCTGCTCATCAGATTTTATCATCAACAGAGTGGACAACCTTAATGTTTCATGGGACCATGACACAATGATTTTGTGCATTGGATTATGACAGATAACCAGAAAATTGACATAACTCTGAGACAGATCAGTTAAAATGTACTACTGTTCCTATAAGGTGAAAGCAAATTGCCTCTAATTTTCTTTTATGAGTTAGTATACATAAAAAGACATTTCTAGATCAGTAGTTGAATATCAGGTTCCAGAAGTTGCTATGGTTAGAATGAATATCAGCTTCCATTTATAGTAATCCATTTACTGTCCAAGATCTATCTTTTCCATAGGCTAATGAGGGAAATAAAATGAGGGAAGTAGTAAGACTAAACTCCCCAGCATCCTTCAGTGTTTTGATGGTGATATTAATCTCTGCCATCTTCCCAGGGGAGTGTTGTTGACTTTTGCCCAATTTTTGATAGTGGTTGTAATGCTTCCAATTGTCACTTTCCTCCACTGTTTCCATGAGGGAATTCTGTCAGTTGCTAACTGTGTCTAAATCAAGTATATATTCAGGAACAGGAAAAATGACCTTTGTGGTTTTGCAGTTCTGCTGGGACCTCCATAAGTCTCCTCTCTGATTGGTGGAATGAGTTGAATTTCAGTTTCCCATTTCATCTCAGGGCAGCTGTTCAATAAATCTCCAAATGTCCAGATAATTCCATTTTTTCCAGTGCACAATCACTATGTTAAAAAGTCAAATGTCTTATGAGGAAGGCTAGAATGCAGATTTACCACAAATGTCTGTGGCAGTATCGCAGGGTCTTCTCTCTAGAGAACATGGCTTTCCTTTAATCAAGATACTCCTGGTCCTTGAATTGATTCAGGTTTGAGAATTGAGTGGAGGTAGGGGGTGAGGCACCACTTTCTATTGTGTTGAATCAAGACTTAGCCTTCATTGGATTGCATATTTTAAGTAATACTTTAGCAGATTTCCCTTTTTGTTTTTCAGCCTCACAGTCACCATCATCAATTAGCTACTGCCAAAAATTTTGCAAATCAAATCATTCTAGTTACCACCCCAACTTTGCAGCCTATTTCGGTTCTAATGCTTGAGTGTAGCCAGTAGCTTCTGCTACCTGGGATGTCCTTATTCTTTTTTAAGTATGGTGCCATTTCCTTGGTAGTATCTCCCACCACCATCCCTGACTTGTAGAAAGCAGTCACTAAAAAACCTCAAAGATGTTTTGTTCTTCTCATTCATACATTTTTTTCACAGTCTTGAGGAGACAATTATTATCCGGATCCTCATGGGACACATGGTAGGGGAGCTAATGAATCGATTGCTCATGAAAATTTCATTCCATCATCCCTGTCTCGAGTCTTTTGATTCCTTTCTCTTCATTATGTCGAGGAAGTTCTGATATCTCAGCTTCATTTAGTGTAGGACAACTCTGAGTCTAGCTTTCAAATAACCAATCAATGAAACTGTAAGAGTCATCCCCAGCTATCTGAACCACGTATTAAACCCAGAAACTCTTGTGTGTGCAAGGATATCAATAAATCTGACCTATTTCAATGTTATGTTTATTATTCCCTGATCTTAATTGCTTTGAATCCATTCTTCATACATATTCCCTGAATTTCCCTTAATACAAATTAGTGAAGATCTTATAATTCTTTTGGTGAGTATTCTATCTCTTGTTGGGTCTGAATTTGTATTCAAATCCTTGCCATTGGGCTCTAATTATGGGCTGGGGACAAGGACAGACATTGGGAGTGGGCTGTGAGGAGAAGTACATCTCTTTGTGCACAGTCGTTTGAGAGGAAGTCATTGTAGGATCACCAAGCAAGGGGAAGAATGAGTGAGGAAGCAGCTCAGGAGTAGCCACTGTTTTTAGAGAGGGAGGCTCAGTGATAACAGGGGATCAAAATACTCAGTCATTAGAATCCATACAAAATTACCATTCCAGTTCTCAGAATTCCACTCTTACCTAATCCCTAATTTCCCCCTGAGACCTGATGAAACTGTGAAATCAATTGTTTTAAGTTCTATGACCCATAGGATCAAATCTTGAGTCTGGTTTTTGGACACCTTGATCCTATGACTGTAAGAGCTAAGAAACGTCTTCAGGAAAGTTACTGAAGCTTTCTGCTTCTCTGAACCATAAACTTATCATTATCTAACTCAAAGCTCTCCATTGCAATAAGAAGTAATCAAATCATCCCAAAGTCTGTATAACTATCATTTCCACTATAACATTGTATTGGAAGAGACACTTGGTCTTCTGACATCCTTCCTTTCAATAGTCATGCAGTTACAAGTGTCTTCAGATGTTACTTTAAGCAAATTTTTTTGTCTCTGTATGCTGTGAACTACCAACAGCCCAGTTTTCATTGGCAATGAGATCATCACTGCCTTCAAATCTAACCCAGTCAGATAACTAGTTCCAGATTCCCATGTATGAGGTTCCGTGTCTGCATCAAACTTTGGTATCAAATTCTGTGTCCAAGAGCTTCAGTCAGGAAATTGGAAACCACTGTTGATATGTGTAGGCATTAGAGGCTTACACAGTCATCGGAAAGGCTGGAGGAGTGAAAATCAGGGAAGCTGCTATAAGCAAGAGGAGATCAGAGTGCTGGGATCCCAGAAAGCAGGCATTTCATGAGCTCAGGTGTCGGCAGCATGGCATTAGGCGATTCTTAGAGGTCACCAAGAAGCCGTTTGCAATGTTCTTTCGACATCTGTCATTGGAACGTAGACACTCCTTATCTCCCAACTCCCAAATCTCACTAAGAACCTCTAAATGGCAGAGTCGAAATGGAACCCTGCTGACAAGGAAGACTGGGCTTTCTACCCTTGCAATACGGAAAGGTGCTTAGAACGCAGGGAGGGTACTGAGTCTCAACACAGAGTGTCTGACATAATGCCAGTGAAAAGAAAATAAGGTCTCAAAAATTGGGCTTCTTTTCAGAACATCTCAAACCTTCAATTCTATAATTCTAGATGAGTGAATTTGATCAGTATGCATAAGCCTTAAACTTTCATTCCCTCCCCTATAATTAGAGTTAATTATGTTGAATGTTCATAATTTTATTGAGAAGATTTGATATGCATGTAAAGAATTTGAAACAAATGTCAGCTATTATTATTGAATAATATGATATGATTTTTCATTTATATGAATGTTTTATATCAAATGGATTTCTGTGTATAGTATGTTTTGTCTGTTAATAAAAACCACAATTTTAGAGATAGGAATAACTTTATTTAAATGATACAGGCAGAAATAAGATTCTTTATACATTTTGGTTATAGTCTAATATATACATATATATGAAAAATATTTTTCTGACTCTATAGCTTACCTTTTCACTCTATAAATAAATTTTTAATTATCAGTATAGTTCAAGTTATTATTTTTCCCCTTAATGGTCAGCACTTTTTGTGCCCTGTTTAAAAAATGCCTTGCCTTTTAAGTTTTTAAGAATGTCTCAATATACATTTTGTATTGTTCTAACTTTCACATATACTATGTACTAACGATTGCCTTCCATTTTACATCATGCATTTTGAAATATTGACTACAATGCACTCTGTTCCTTTTTTTAAACTTTCCTTATAATGCTAAAATCCAGGAAAATTCAACTCCATTGATACACTCTACATTTTGCATTATTGTTGCCATGCATTTATATTCCACTTATTTTAAACCTCCCAATAAAATTCTATGATTGTTGTACTATAAAAGTAAATAAATAAGCTATATGGTACAGGCAGAAAAACTGATATACAAAGAAGAAAACTACAGGTAGAGTAGGATTAAATATCATATCTATAACAATGCAGCTAAACTTAGGCCATCTGCCTTGCAGTATCTTATTTTATTCATAAATATAGATTTGTGATATCCGGACTATAATTTGTGAGTGGTTTATGTACAATCTGGACTAAAGTAAAATCATTCATTTTGAATGCTTTGCCTTAGAAAAATAATACTATATGGATCATGAAAACATGATTTATGTTAGTTTTAAAGACAGAAATTAAGGAGGCATTAACTTTGATAATTCTAATTAGATGTGATATTTATTCCAATTTAAATCTCTTGAGGAGTTCATTCAAGAGTTAAATGGGCAGGTCACATGATATCTTCAGGCTATGTTATTGAAAACAAGATTGATAAGTAAAATTTTGTATTTTTTGCCTCTATAAAGAAGGCTTTAATTGATGTTAAATGGTTTGCTTTATTGGAAACTTTCCATTTTATTACTCATCTGATCATCTAAATTAATCATCATAGAGTTGTAAACAGATCTACATGTTTTATAATTTTGTTCTTTTTTCTTGCGTTTAAAGTTTTTCTAATTATAACAGTCTAGAATGAAAAATGAGTGTGCATGTAACTAATTGCATAATAAACTTTTACAGTCAGCTATTTAATTATTCCCTTTTCCTATTTTAAGCTTATAATCTCTAGATACATGCTCCAAATGTTGATTAGGGAAACTATCGGTGTAATGGATTTTTTTTTTCTTTAAGAAAGAGGCAACAAAATAAAAAAGACATTTATTGTTTTCTGAGGGTGACATTTTGAGTGGAGGAAGCGCTACTTATTGATGTATAAGTTATCCCTTATTACTTTCTTTCACAAATGTTGTATTTTTCCTCCAATGACATTGGAATAGAATGTATATGTAAAATACATCTGTCAGTGGGAATTGCCAGATCAAGTGGCACAGAGATAGAAATGTAACTCTCTGATTGCTTTGTCCCAGGATCTACTATAATGTCTAAAATATATGTCATCAGTAAGTTAGAAAGGGAATACACTCTTAGAGAAACGAATGCAACGCTAAGAACTGGCAGACAAAACTCCTCATTTTAACATAAAGGTCAGAAGAAAACATAGGCAGTGGGCTCTCTGACATTAGTCTTAGCAATATATTTTTTTTTGGATCTGTCCCTCAAGGAAGGGAAACAAAGCAAAAATGAACAAATGGAACCTGATCGAAATGAAAAGTTTTGCACAATGAAAATCATCAACAAAACAAAAAGGCAACCTACTGAGTGGGAGAAGATATCTGCAAATGATATGACCAAAAGGGGTTAATATCAAAAATATATAAAGAACTCATAAATATTAACATTAAAAAAACCAATGGAATTTAAAAATGAGCAGAAGACATGAATAGACATTTTTCCAAAAAAAAGACATACAGGTGGCCAACAGACATCAAAAGATGCTCAGAAGCACTCATCAGGAAAGCACAAATAAAATCCATACTGAGATACCACCCCATACCTGTTAGAATGGCTATCTTCAAAAAGACTACAAATAACAAGTGTTGGAAAGGATGTGGAGAAAAGGGAACCCTGTTGCACTATTAGTGGGATTGTAAATTAGGGCAACCGCTATGAAAAACAGTACAGAGATTCCTCCAAAAATTAAAAATAAAATTGCCATATAATACAGCAATTTCACTTATAGGTCTTTACCCAAATTAAACAAAAACACTGACTTGAAAAGAAAATAGGCACACCAATGTTCATTGCAGCATTATTTATAATAGCCAAGATATAGATGCAATTTAAGTGTCCATCAACAGATGAATGGATAAAAAAATGATGTGATACACAGACACACACATACACACACACAATGGAATATTACTCAGCCATAAAGAAGAATGAAATTTTGCCATTTGCAGCAACATGGATGGACTTGAAGGGCATTATGCTAAGTGAAATAAGTCAGACAGAGAAAGACAAATACTGTATAATATCACTTATATGTGAGATCTAAAAAATACAACAAACTAGTGAATACAACAACAAAGTAACAGATTTATAGATACAGAGAATGAATTAGTAGTTACCAGTGGGGAGAGGGAAGGGAGGAGGGGCACTATAGAAGTGGGGGGAAGAAGGGTTATTATGGAATTATATAAAATCATGTGTGTGAACCTTTTGAAAACTATAAAGCATTACAGAATTTAAAGACTATTTCATTCAATAAAAAATAAAATAAATAAAAAATTTGAATATATTAATTTTTTAAAAATAAGTTTTTAACATTTTTTAAGTTATAGTCATTTTACAATGTTGTGTCAAATTCCAGTGTAGAGCACAATTTTTCAGTTATACATGAACATACATATATTCATTGTCACATTTTTTTTTCTCTGTGAGCTACCACAAGATCTTGTATATATTTCCCTGTGGTATACAATATAATCTTTTTTATCTAGTCTACATAGGCCTGTCAGTATCTACAAATTTTGAACTCCCAGTCTATGCCTTCCCATCCCCCTCCCCCTTGGCAACCACAAGTTTGTATTCTACGTCTATGAGTCTGTTTCTGTTTTGTATTTATGTTCTAAAAAAGAATTTTTTATTCTATCCAGATAAATACATATGTGCAAGAGTGAGACATATTTTTAAAATAGAAGACAAAATGGGAGAGGGGAAACCAGTTCCATTTTCATCATTCAGAGATTTAAAGAAGTGTAATGTTTCAGATTATAATGAATAACAGAATTGATCCCAAGAGGAATTAAAATGGTTTAAATTTCAAGGAGACAAAACAGTTCTCAGATTATTTTTCTTCTTCTCCTGTCAATCAACTGAAGTTCAATTTATCCCTCCACAGTTAATTTTTAAAATCGGGATGATAAGCAAGTGTAGATCCAGAAGTTAATCTTAAACTTTTCCCTCTCCCTAACCCTGTAATCTAATCAAGCCCTAGACCCTGTAAATCCTACTCCTTAATATCTCTTAAGCCTTTTCCCACTGCCGCTTCCTTATCTCAGAACCTTATCAGGTCTCAGTTGCTTTCTAACTCTTCTCCATGAATCCAGTTTCATTTCTGTCCATTTCAGCCTCAAATCTATATCCAAAATGATTTTTCTAGACTCAGAATTAATCATGTACTCTTGGGCTTAAATTTTCTCTGTGTCTCCAAGGAAACTGTGCAGTGGTTCCCCTGGTAAGATATTATGTCAAACGAGATTCCATTTAAGCCTTGGATAGTGGTGCTGACTGAGGCTCTGTGGCAGAAAAGTAAAATAGAAAATTGTTATGGTGCACAAAACAGCAGGGCAAAAAAACCTTTCAGTGCCCAGAGATAGGGATTAGTTAAATAAATAGAGTACATCCCAAAGGTGGGATACAAGGCTGCCATTAAAATTCATTTTGAAAATGAATATTTTTAATTGATCTATGGAAATATTCTCAAGATAGTCTTATGAACAAAAAGACAGATTACTACTTCAAATTATTTTCAAATTGAGTTTATGAGCTTGATAGTACACAAGTTGATAATAGGTTGTAGGTTTTAGGAAGAGAAGGAAAATTTCTGAATTTGGCAACTAGGTCATTACATATGTCATTTTACTGAGAGAAAAAAAGAAAGAGAGAGAGAGAGACAGAGGAGTAGCAAGCAGCTAAGGGAAATGTTAAGTTCCATTACCGAACCCCTGACATTTCTTTTAAAACTTTGAAGTGGGTCACAAAGAGGCTACAGCTACAATGTTCTTCCTTTAAAGCAATGGTGTCATTCAAAGGTCTAAAGCCACCAGCACCTTTCAGCTATAGAAGCTGGGTAAAGTTCAGGCAGACTGGACCAGATTGTCTTAGTCCCAGTGAACTATCCCAGTGAAACCATCAATGTTTCAAGTTCCAGCTCTGCCACTTCTTAGCTTCTTGACTTTGGGCCACTTCACTGACCAGCCTACACCGCATTGTCCTCATCTATACAATGAAGATAATAATGGTAACTACTCGGTAAATAATGCTGCGAAGCACTCAGACCAATGATTCTCAATGGTGGCAGTTATGACCCCTGGGGTCATATGGCCATGTCTGGATACATTTGCTACTGGAATTTAGTGGGTGGAGATCAAGGATGCTGCTAAATGTCCTACAGTGCACAGAACAGTGTCCCCAACTCCATCCAATGTCAATAGTGCATGGCTTTGACAGAACCTGTCCTACAATAAACTCAAACAATATTAGCTATTATTAGTCTCAGCCCACGTACCTCTGTATTTTCTTTTTATCTCTGCTGCCACTAACACAATAGAATTCTTTTTTTTTATAAATATACTTATTTATTGAAGTATAGTCAGTTTACAATGCTGTGTCAATTTCTGGTGTACAGCATAATGCTTCAGTCATACATGAACATACACAGAATTCTTACAATGTGAATACTTTCTTTGAAAAAGTCTCCATTTCTTGGTCAGCAAATAACTTCACTCTTCCCACATATGAAGTATACTCACTGCCATCTCCCAGGAAGAAAACACAAAATTTCATCTTGTTACTATGCACAGCTGAATGCCCAAGATCTGTGGCTTACATGCAGTCCCAGCCACCAGTCCTACCCAGAAGTGGCACTGGTCCCCTTTAGACTGAAGAGGCACAGCCACCACGCACCCCAAGACTGAAGCCAGCTCAGTGCTTCTCAAACTGTCTGTGAGGAAGAACTCCCTTTGCTGGCTTGTTGGTTTTTTCCCTAATCTATCAAAGACTTATACTTTAAAATTTTGACTTAAATGAATTACTGGAAAAAAATAAAATGAAAAGAAGACATACAAGTCTTGATCTTTTACTACTAGATCTAACAGTCATAAAAATTGCATTTCAGTAGATACACCTATAATAAATTTAGCCAAAGAAATCAAACAGCTTGCAAAATTATACCCATTGCTTATTGAAAGTATATGCAGAGATTAGTATATAGAACTACGATTGCACTGCTGTAAATAAAACTGTGACTCCTATATTAAACATCTTTATGCGGACTTTGAATAAACACTGTACACGTCAATATACAAAGTTTTAAATGTGAAAAATGAGCTTACTTCTGGTTTGTTAATTCACATAATCTAGTTGAGGTTGGAATGACAAAACACTTCTCAGGGGATAATGTATACCTAACATGCTACTATGTTTTGTTTTAAATGTCGTGTTTTCAACACTTGTTTTCAATTCTTCATTGATAGTTCCTATAATTTACCTTGTAAATTTGTAGTAAAATTTAAGTAATTTTTTGATAAAAGAAATGGATTTTCTATGTATTTTCTTTTGATGGAAAGCAGTATTCAAAATGTTCTGTCACTCAGGCTATTCTCCACATGTGGGCTCCAAAGTCACCTAGGATAGAGGAAAAAAGAGGAGGGATCTGGGGCCAGATTTACAAAGCTGTACATCAATTGCCCACATTCTATTGGTGAATATTAATCACATCGACCCATCTAGGTAAGCAAGGTTGGAAACTCCTAGTTGTTTAGATCCATTGTTACAAGCAATCTGATTGTAGGGAGATCCATATGCTCTCCCAAATCAAAACGGAAGGTCAGGAAAGGCTTCCTGAAGGAGGTCACATGTGGAGGAATTCGTTGTTGGTTGTTAAGGACTGAATGGTTGAGTCTCCCCGAAATTCACACGTTGAAGCCCTAACTCCCCGCTGTAATGGCATTAGGAGATAGGGCCTTTGAGAAGTGGTTAAGACTAGGTGAGGTCATGAAGGCAGAGCATCTGTGATGGGATTACTGTCCTTCTAAGAAGAGGGAGAGAGACCAGAGCCCTTCTCTCCATCCTGTGAATGCAGCAAGAAGGCGTTTGTCTGACAGACAGGAAGAGGTCCTCACCAGGAACAGAATCAGTGCGCACATTAATCTTAGGTTTCCAGCCTCCAGAATTGTGAGAAGTAAATGTCTGTTGTTTAAGTCGCCTGGTCTATGGTACTTTGTTGCAGCAGCCAGAGCTGAATCAGATACCAGCCGGGTGAAGGAAATGGGCGGAGTGTCAGGGGTTGGTGGGGTAGTGTGAGTAGCAAGTATGCCCTGCAGCTCTGAGCTCTGAGATTCTGTTTCCATAGGCACAAATGTCCTCTAAGAATTAATTAAGAAAATGTATTTAAGAGTTCTCAGGGAGTGGAAGGCATGAAAATATAAGGATTGTTAAGAGATTTGTATGACCTTTATCATTACACGTGCCATCAATGATCTGACTCTCCCTGCACCACAAAGCAAACTATGTGTTTTTTTTTCCCCCTCCATAGAGACTGGCAGCTGCAAAACTGGGCAGCCGACAGCTTTATCCTAAAATAGAGTACATGCCCCTTGCAAAATATTCACACATCCAGGTCAAATGTTACTAAGCCAGTGTCCTAATAGGGGGACCTAAATCTGCAGAAAGGATTAAGGCTCTTGACTAATCTAAGATGTTTGTGTAACTTTGCAGGTGCAAATCTTTCAACTGTCTCTGGTAAGCAGCCCATGGTTTATTTTGTTGTTTGGTAGTTTTTCCTCAAGGAGGTTATTTGGTAGTTTTTTCCACAAGGAGGCAAAAGAACATTAACCATATCAAGATAAATTATGTGCCTGTCAACTCTTTTGAAGACTTGGTGAACAGATTCAATAAGTCTAAACTCTATTTGACATTTCCTACTTTTCCACTCTACTGAAGTTTCTATTGGCTTTCTCTTCTAATACCGTTTCCAACTCTAGAAACACTTTCTGTTAAGTGAATTTTTAAGAAGAATGAAAAACCCTGAAAGATAGATTTGAATTAGATATAAAGATTTCTCTAAATGCTTTTTCTGTTAAAAAAGAAAAGGTTATTTTACTCAAAATATAGTTTTCTGGATTTGATAAAATTTCTGTCACCACGTTAAAATTATGTTTACCAAGAAGTGAATAATGGGTGGCAAAATTCCCAAACAACTGACTTCTCAGTAATGCATAGACTCAATATTAAGTTTTTTAGTTTCCAGGTCCATGGTTTAATTGGGTCACATTAAAAGGGCAAGTTATGTATTTAACTATATAGAGATAGTGAGATCTTTTTACAGTTATAAGATTTGGGCTTAGAACATTATTTTCCCAGTAATTTATTTTAGGGTAGACTTCTAAAAATCTGTATTTGAATGAGTTTAGATATTAGATACTTGGCAAATTCTATTTATGCTTCAGACTGTAGTGCATGATCTGATATCAAATATAGCTCCCTCCCACACCAAAATAATCTTACAGAAAATTGGTGGCAAGGTTTAAATATGGTCCCTAGATTAGATAGTACTATTGTAGTAATTCTAACTTCTTGGTTTGGGTAGTTATATTGTTGTTTCACAGGAAACCATCTTAACTAAGTGATCAAAGTTATTATCATCAGTAAATTGGACAACTGGTTATCATTTATCCCATGATAGGATGCACTGGGAAAGACACAGCATCACTCTGGGTGTTCTTGCCAAAAATGCACAGCTTGAATCTAATCAAGAAGAAATAGCAGATAAACCCAAGGTAAAGGATATTCTACAAAGTAACTGCCTTGTACTCTTTCAAAATGTCAAGGTCATAAAAGAAAAAAGACTTGAAAAGATTATTTCAATTTAAAAGAGACTAAAGAGATGAGAATTAAATACAGTGTGTGATCTAGATTGGATCCTAGACCAATCCCACACCCATTCTTTTGCTATGAAGTAAATTGGTGGCAAAAAAACAAATAAAGCTTCCCAAGAGAAAACTCTGCAAAAGATGTTGTTTGTATTATTTTATTTCCTACTGTAAACACAAGAATCAAAATTCCAGTCTATAGAATCCACCAAGACCAGGGATATTTATATTAATAATTCTATATGGGTTGCCTAAATCTAGAACTTTATGAAGATGAATAAAAGAATCTATAGAAAATGACCAAATTTATATTTTGTGAAAACCATAATCAGTTTCTTAAATATGGTTTTAAGGCATGCTGACATTTTGCAATATTAGCAAATGTAGTGTTGATTGTTGCTAATATTTCCTTTGCTTCTGGGCCCTTCTCGCATTCAGATAGGCAGGCATTTTGCACCATTGCCTCCCAAAAGTGGAGCTGCAGTAGGAAGCAGGGATATCAGAGAAGTTTTTCTGATTTCAGAAGCTCCACAGTCAGAGAAAAAGCATGAACAGTAGATTTGAGAGAACGTTTGTTGAAAAAAAGCCCATTTTCTGCTCTATGCTCTTCCCTTCTCCCTTACTACAAATGAGGAAAAATGTCTTTCTAATCTTTGGAGACAGAAGAGATGAAGAGGCACAGCAATGAGAGGCTCGTGGGTCTCCAGGGAGGGGCGTGGACTTTGCCTTTTTCTTTGCTTCCCAGTTGCGACAGCAAGACCTCAGGTAATGATGGCTGTAGGGACATTTAATCACATGGGGTCCTAGACAAACACAAGGGGTACACAGCCTAGGGTGGAGCATGAACAACTGAAAAATTCCCAAGGCGGGCTGTGGAGGTAGCTTCAAGTGATGTCCAGTGCTGTATCCTGCAAACAGTGGCCCTGAAATAACAGGGAGAAGGGCAGAGGCGAGCTGAGCTTGAGGGACAAGTCAGCAGTACCCTTGGATGGACCTCCAAGGACCAGATGGGCAATAGAGCAGGGGTGATGCTACAGAAGCCAAACAAGTCCCCCCATCCCAGCCTAGTGAAGAACACAACATAGTCCTGTCAGCATGTAGACATACAGTTATGGAAAAAGAGATAGAAATGGTGAGATAAGCTTGAATTGTCTGAGATTGAATTTCCACAATGTGATGGAATGAGGGTTCCAAACAGAATTAAATTCATTAAAAAAAAATGGAAGTTAGATTATAGAGCTCTTGAGTTTGTGATCTGAAATTCATACCTTACTGCTAGTAGTCTTTTTAAGTCTTCTGAAATTAGTCTGTAGTTCCTCTTCATGATGGAACATAACATAAGTTTTATTAGGGCTAAAGAAGTGTTGGTTGAGGATAGACCCTATTCAAAGTGCCCTGGGGTGTTCATATCACATATGAGATGGTACAGGATGGCCACATCTAGCTTTAAGCCTGTGTTATAAATCTTAGCAAATATACCACAATATATGTTTTCAAAGTATGTCATTTAAGGACTGAATCTTTGCCAGTTGATTCAATGGAAGGCTTTGCTTTCATCCAAAATTCTATGCAAAATCCTAGCTCTGGCTGTGTTTCCTCATTGCATTTCTCTCTGATCTCAGAATTCTGTGTCTGCCGGCTGCTTCATTCAGTCTCTTTGTGGGAACCAGTGCTTTCTCTCTCTCTCTCTCTTTGGCAGCTGTGTTCTCTCTGTAGGATCATCAGTCTTCTGCAGGCTGTGCTGATAGGATGGGTTTTTAAGCTCTTTTGGCAGAAAAAGTCACTTCCTGCTCTAAGAGAAAGATGAAAGTGAACCCCACACTGTGCAGAAACATGGTCACCAAGACACTTCCTGCACAGCGTGGTTCGGCTCCCACCACCCACCACACTTACTCAGAACTTAACTGCCTCAGCCCTCCTTGACCTGGACCAAATGAGCGGCACCCACTTCTCAGCTGATGTCACATCCATTCAAACCACGGCTATTTCCAAGTATTTGGATCCTCAGCTTCACAGTATTAAGAGCTCAGGTTAGTATTTGCATTTCCCACTGCTGTCTGCATAGGTATTGGTAGGAGACACCCTCAGGCATTGAAATGTGTGTGTCATACATAAAAAAAAAAAAAAAAACTGATGTCAAATCTCTAGTGAAAATCATTCCTGGTAGCTACATTATACAAAAAGCTGGTACGTTATAGCCACTGATTATTGGAATGCGAAGGAGGACACCTGTGTATTCCTGATTCCCACCTGTGACCTGACTAAGTGGGTACAAATTATAGAGCCCGTTCAGGATCTGTCTCCTGTTTCCACTGTACCTAGAAAGCAGCCATGGAAATCTTCAAATTGATCTGAGTAACCAAAGGAAACAACGTGTAGCTGTGGGAAGACTCCTTGGGAGAAATCAGGTCACCTAAATTTCATTCCAGAGCCGCCCATGCAGACCTTCCTTCCTCCTGCCTCCTTACATGCCTGCAGGCATTTGAGGGGTTGTCACTAGACAGTTCCACTCCTGTAAAGACTTTATCCAGCTCCTCTCAAAGTCAGCAGCTTGTGAGGAGTGTGAAAACCCCACTCCCAGAGCACTAGTTCTTTCCTTCAGAGAGCATGTGGTCTGGAGAAGGGAGAGCCCAGATGGGAGGGATTCCTCTAACCAGTGGGTATGATGCTTTGCTCTGATGGTAAGAATGTCCCACACTGCTGGACAGCAGACGCCCACAGCCACTCACTCTCTGTCATCTCTTAGCGAGACCTCATGGTGCTCTAGGAGGACCAGGAAGACAGATTCACGACCCAAATGGAAGATGAGAGGAGAGCACAGACGGCTGTTTTCCACTGAAGTTCGGTCCTTCATTGAGATGCAGTTGGTTTCTGACGCTCCCAACTTAAAACAGAAGGTAATACAGATGTAACTAAAGCTAGATTTAGAGGCAGCCAGGCGGGGGGTTGCTGGAGCCCTAACCCTTAAAGAAATGTAGCCAGAGAGAGAATATAATACCCAGCAAACCCTTCTCAGAGAACAGGAGATTGAAAGGAAGCATTCTTCGTCTCTACTGTAGATCCAGTTCACTTCAGAGAGTTGCACAACCTAGGGACCAGGGCTGAATCAGTCTGCACCACAGAAAAGAAATTAAGGGCAGCTCCAGTTTTCTCCCATGGAAGGTGTGGCCTCTATTACAAATATGCATTAACAATTTTTAAAAATTCTGTTTAAATGGCACCAATTTATTAACCAACCAGATTCAGCCTACTCAGGTTATACCCACATGCCCATCCCTGCCATGACCTGACAAGTATTATCTTTAAATTGTTAATACTTGTTCATCATGAGTTGTCTTCTTCTGTATTGATTTTGATTTTTTAAAATATTACATCAAAATATTACTTATTTTGATTACAAAATATTGTTTATATTGATTATTTTGATTTCTGGCACCCTCTTACATTTTTGTGGCTGTTAGCTTCCTGCGGCTGTTGTAAAAAATTACCACACACTGGGCAGCTTAAAACAGTGGAACCTAGTCTCTCACTGTCCTGGGGGCCAGAAGTCTGAAATCACGGTGTCACCAGGGCCACACTTCCTCTGAAACTTTAGGAGAGACTCCTTCTTGCCTCCTCCAGTTTCTGGTGGCTCTAGACATTCCTTGGCTTGTGGCTGCATAACTCCAACCTCTCTTTCTGGCCTTTTCCCCTGTGTCTCTCTGTTAAATTGCCCTCAGCTGTTCTCTAACAAGGACACCTGTTGTTGGAGTTAGGGTGGAAGCTCATCTCGGGATTCCTAATTATACTTGCAAAGACCTTTATGCAAATAAGATCACAGTCGCAGGTTCCAGGGTTGGGGCATGGAATATATCTTTTTGGAGCCATTAGTCAATCCTCTGCAGCACCCAAGGCTAGTACCCCATTTGCCTCATCCAAGTCTCAGCTCTGCCACAAGGATGTGTGTCTCTCGTGGATTCTATACCATCATTAGAGAGTCACGGCTGGTCCTTGTAGGTGATGTGGAATAAGTGCCTGGACAATAAAACAGTGAAGAGAGCACAGAGGAAGAATGGGGACTTTCTGTGGTCCATCCCCTTCACACAGAGTATGACAAGGAAGAGAAAAGGATATTTTTTACATGGAAGGCTTTCATAACTCTTGAAAGTAAATTGTAGAGAAGTCACCAAACTTCTGTTATTCTGTTATTATTATTATTCTGTTATTCTTTGAGTTGTTTCATGTAATTGTATTCGTCCCTGACGTATTTTCTCATATACATATATATAAATATATACACATATATATACATATATACACACATATATATATATATACACATACACACAAAGCTATTGATTTTTTTTAAGAGAATCACAGCTGCATGGCTGTTGTAAACTGAAATTCTTAGAGCATGATCTTCTTCCTATGATCGTGGGAAAGAGCAAGCTACTTTAAAAACACACATACGCGCACACTTCTTGAAGCCATATGGAGATTTTATTCACCCAGATAGAAGCCTGGTTTTCTCCTAATTTCCCACAAGGCACTCATAATCTTCAGTAGGACCTATTAGGATGACCCTCTCTGACTAAAAGTCATCCCTTACCTTGGCTTTTAAATACATGCTTCTCTCATTACTGCTACAACGGTGTCAAGGAGCTATAAAATGTGAATTAGGACCACAGTCAGTTCTGTTAAACAACCTTCTTTTTATTTTTTTACCTAAAATGTAATTTTGGATAAGTCTGTACATGAGTTTCTACAATATTAAACAAATCATGAGCATTACCTCAAAAAAGTGCATAAGCTCTATGTGTTTGGGTAAACTTCTCACATTTAATACATTCAAAAGTTGGCATCATTGGAGCAAATTATTTGCAGATTGTGAGATGGGATGAATACTCTGACACCATATGGAGGCTATTTATGAACCAGAGCAATTTCCACACTGTTGATCATATGTGAGATAATGTAACCGAGGTGAATTATTAGTTTTCCATTATTTTCTCGGTATATTGCATTTAATGTTTAAATTGAGAAAGCAGTTTTTGAGAAAATCTCTTATACATGTCTCACTATTCATTAGTTAAGGGGGAATTATTTGTGTTTGCTATTTTGTGACTTTAACCCCAAACACACTTTCCTTTTCCTGAGTGCCAACGGACAGTTCATAAAGAAAAGGGCTGAATAGCAGAAAGTTGGGTAAACAGCGACTTTTGCTCACGTAAGTTATTAGAGAATGCACCATGACGGAAGAGGATGTCAAACAGAAGGTGTGTGAGAATGGGTGGTTGGGCAGATGGCAGTTATGGAAAATGAGAATTCTGGTTTCAATGTGGTCTTCCACTCAGACACCTCCCCCAACCTCGGCCCTCATGAGTGCCACGGATGGGAGGCTGGGGTGTCAGCGAACATGGAAAGAGCCTTTAAGGCGCAACAGAATGAACAGTAGGTGTTGAATCACCTAAATGTCTTTTGAATCCATCATCCTTCTCCACCTTCAGGACTACATTAGAGGCTGCACTTGATGGTTTTAATACCATTCTAACTGCTCTCCACGCTGTGTTAACCCCCTCCAACTCCACCCTCACACACTGCCAGATTTATCTTTCCAAAGTGCAGATCTGACCATGTCATACTACTGGTCACAATTTTCCTTTTCTTAGACCTTCTGATAAGATTTTTTTAAGGCACAACTGACATAGAACCTTGTATTAGTTTCAGGTGTACAACATGATTCGATATTCATATGTGTTGTGAAATGATATGACCACAATAAGTCTAACTGTCATCCATCCAAGATTTTTCAATAGCTCCCTGCGGAGTAAATTCCTCCTTCCACAGGATGGCTCACAAGGCCATTCATGGTCTGACTCCACCTAGCTTTCCAGGCTGTCTCCTACTCCTCTGGACAGATTGAATAGTCAGCAAGTCAGAAGGAGAGTGGAAATATAATGGTTTGGAAGTGGTGATGGGAAGTGAGAGAGCAGAGCTGTCCTCCAAACCCTGAGGCACCAGCAGCCCAGGAGAGCACCAGCATCTACATCAGGGCTTCAGGTGAGGTGGGGAGTGGAGGCACCCAGTAGTGCAGGGTCTCAGTCAAGTCTGGAGTTTTTCATAGAATTATTTATTTATTTATTTATTGAGTTATTGAGTTATAGCCAATTTACAAAGTGTTGTGTCAATTTCTGGTGTACAGCACAATTTTTCAGTTATACATGAATATACATATATTCATTTTCATATTCTTTTTCACAGTGAGCTACTACAAGATCTTATATATATTTCCCTGTGCTATGCAGGATAAACTTGTTTATCTATTCTGTATATACCTGTCAGTATCTACAAATCTTGAACTCCCAGTCTGTCCCTTCCCACCCCCCTCCCCACTGGTAACCTTTTTCATAGCAAATATTTATTTATTTATTTACTTACTTACTTACTTATTTTATTTATTTATTTATTTATTTATTTATTTATTTATTTATTTATTTAATTTATTTTCATAGCAAATATTTAACCCTTGCAGGGACTTATCTTAAACTTTGATGCCACACAAATGCTGTATCTCTTTTCTTAACTCTATATTTGAAAAACACAGCAGGTGTCAAACTGCTCTTCCCTTTGGGAACAAAGCTTCAACACTGACTGAGCTCCTGTGAGTTGCGGGTACTGACACAGGAACTGAGATGGACTGAGGCACAGCCCCTCCGCTTAAGGAGCTCACAATCAGGACCTTTAACAGCTTCGGATTTGCAATGAGAATTTCACTGACTGCAGATACTTGTGGTCCAGTACCTCCTATCAGTCTCGTGTAGCCAAAATCCTGGCCAAGGAGAGAGAGAGAGAGAGAGAGAGAGAGAGAGAGAGAGAGAGGGAGAGAGAGAGAGAGACTGGATGTGATGAAAAGAATGTATTGTTCTGTAGAGAAAGTTTAATGAACGAGGCAGTTTCTGGAACACAGAAGAGAGACAGAACAGGACGCGCAGGCTGTGATGGTCTCAGCAAGAAGTTTCTGGCAGGCAGCACGCATCATCATTTCTACCTCTCGGAGCCCATCTTCATGTGAGTTTCAACTTTAGAGTAAGAAGCTATTTGAGACATTTAATTGGTCCTACATCTCTGAAACCCTTACAATCAGGCCCACAGCTTGATCTTCATCATACCTGCCCTGTGTCTGTAGGAGATAAGGGACAACTTAAAAGCTGGCATTGGAGCCTGCTGGCTGTCCATGCATGTTCTTAAGTGAACATTTGTTCATATGTAGTATAAGCCAGTTGTTATAGTCAGTTGTCTAATGCTGTGTAACAACCTACGCCCAATCTTAATGGCTTGCTACACAGGGTTTACTTTTCTTGGTTCAAGGCCTGAGGATTGACTGAAGCAGCTTTGCTTTGCGCTGATGTTCAGCTGGATTTGGCCTCAGGTCAGTTTCATATCTGTCCCACTTGTCTCATTCTGAAAACCAGGCTGAAGATCAGTAACTAGCAGGAAAATCTCTTCTAATAGCAATCTTGTGGGCACAGAAGTAAGTTTGTTTATTTATCCATTTATTTAATAATATATACTTATTTATAAAAATATACAATAAAATATAACATTTATCATTATATTATTTATGTATTATCATGAACTACTGATTTAATACCTCTATTAACATCACATTCATTTGCTTGCATTCCATTAGCCAAAGCAAGACACATGGCCAAGCCTAAAGTCATGGGGATAGGAAATACAGTCTATCCCAGTGGGAGAGTATAGTATAAGTGCCTGACATTAAACTTTTTGATTATAATACAAGTATATAATATAATTAAGCTTTTGATCGCAGAGAATCCATTTCAGAGACATATTGCCCATTATATGACAGAGCTACTAGTAAAACAATTCAATAAGAAACGAGTTGCCCCATGATGTTCCCCTTTTAGAAAGCCTTGGGTAATCTAGGTAACTGACTACTTGAGTGACCCCCCCTCTCTCCCTTCTCATACCTTAATTGCTGCTCTTATGTTTTAAATTTGCCAATAGTGAACCTATGTAACCACGGGCTCCCCACCCATAGCAGAGCCCCTAGTCTGCACTCTCTTTCTCTCTACCTGCAACTTCACTGTGTGACCTTTGGATATGCCATGTATCCTCCAGGATTGTGAGTAATAATTTATTTTCAAAATTGTTGTTTTGGTGGTTGTTGCTTTGGTGCATCTTGCAATCATAATAAAAACCACAAGGGCCAATCTAGATGCAACATTGGTTCTCTTCCTGGAAATGTGTGTTCGACTCTCAACAAGTAGACTGGCCCAGGTGAGCACCCCAGGCATTCTTAGCCAATAGCATCACTACTGATTGATAGGCTGAAACTGACACAAAACAGAGGGAGAGGTTAGTGAAGAGGCATGGAACCATATGCCTCCTATCACACCAGGTGAGGCTACAACCTTTGTAATTCCTAGGGTTGCCCTAGTGACCAAATGTTACAGACACTGGCTCTCCCAGTGTCCTGCCCTACACATGCACTTCATCCCGTGTTACCACTGGGGATGTGAATCACCATGATGCTATTGCACGCCGTAGGTTACCAGGGTGCTGGTCCCCCTCCCCTTGCCTCTGCAACAGGGTTATTCAAGCCCTCATTCAATATTAATGGTTACCCAATCCCAGAAACACATTTTGAGGGTCTGTTTCCTGATACTACTCCTGGTACCAATTACGTTGTCAGACTCAGAAAATAATGTTATACTTGGTTTATGGTCTTAGTACTTCATGAGACATCATAGTGAATATTCAGATTTTGTACATCCCATTGATATCTTAAAAAAATACACCCAACCTTTCCATAAATCTCACCATTCAACAAATATATACAAAATTTTTGACATTATTCCCTTCTTAGGATCTTTGCAACAGATATTGAAAATCCTCAAGATTGTTAAGAGTTTTAAAGACACAGGCTTACATTATGCAAATTCTGTAGATTTGGTGCTAGTCAAAAATTGTGTCCATGAGGAATTGCAAAATGGAATATATCTAAAAGCATAGTAATAATTGAAAAATCCAGTCTATTAATGTCAGCTGTAGTAGACACTCACCAATCTCCCAAGAATGTTATCAATACATCGTCTTTATCAAAAGAAACAATAGAAGATAGAGGATATTTTGCTGGTAAAAACGAGGATTTAGAAAAAAGATCTACAAAAACATTATTGGAGATCTCATCACTCACTGCTTTAGGAAGAAATGAGAATAAAAGCTAGGCTCAAAAAAAATCCCTTAGCTTGTCAACCAATTAATTTCTTTTGTATCATATCTTAGATTTTTTTAAGTACAAAATGTAGGTGTCTCTTTTAGATAAACTTAAAGCATTAAAAAAAACCCATGAAAATATGCTTTCTTACATCAAGCAACTACTAATTAGAAGTATTTGTTTCCTACCCAAAGAGGTGTCCTGGGAGTGACAAGTGAGATTATCTGCTGAGGAAAATGTGATTACCACGTCTGATGATGAGGAGACACCGGTGTCCACATTTAATTTGCCATCTGTTTGCTCTTACAGACCGGACGCCTTAAAAGTCTTCAAAATACACACATGCAAACAAAATATATTATGTTATCATCTGCCTGGTGATAAACTCATTATTTGCACCTGGTGCTGAAATGTCTCTCCTCAAGGAAAAGGATTTAAAGAGCCCTGGAGCATGAATCCGCTGCTAAGCAGCATTGACGGACAGGGAGAACAGAAGTCGTCTTCACACAGTGATGCTGCCTGTCCTATCTGGGAGGGCCTGGGGACTCCCGAGTGGCTCCGTTCTGCCTAATTCTAGCTTCAGGTAAAGCTAGAAACACATATTCCCCCAGGGAACTGCAGGGACTGGATGATAAAGGAGTTGGATGACTCTCCACACTCAGGCATGACGGATGAACAGACACTGGCTACAGAGGAGAAGCGCAGACCTGGCTGGGAGAACTACATGCAACAATTGATACAGTTTCAAATTTCCTGGACAGCTTTTCCCGTCCACCCCAACAAATATTTCTTCTTGGGGATCAGCTATAAAACCCTTACAAGAGACGCAATGTATATAGCAGGTCGAGTCCCAGTTCAGAGACTTTATTTTCCATGGCTCAGCGTAGTTTCATTTTGAACCTCCCTTCAGCGGAATGGCAGGAAACGAATCCAATTTCCTTAGGGTTAATGCTGGGTAACTGTAAATTCTGGTTTGCCTGGGATGATCCTGGCTTATGCTGTTTATCCTATAAGAACTCTCAAATGTGTCCTGGCAGCCATATGTAGCCACCCCGGTAAGTCACTCCCCAAACCCCAGGTCATCTCAAAGTTCCTAGAGGCCTTACATGCTTTGGTGTAGGAGAATGGGACAGGGGCTTGATCACTAAATTATATAAGTGTCCTCAGAAATGCCCATCATTTGGCCTTTGTAGGTAAGCAGATCTAGGGGCTGGGACTTTCCGCCACCTCTCTGCCATGCTTGGGGATGGCGTCTTTTCAAATATGTCCACTTCCTGATGTGGAGATGCTGACCTTCCCCTCTGGGGAATACAGCTGCCCTAACCACCCCAGGGCCAGGTACCAGTCAACCAGGGACAGCTCCTATGGCCCAGAGTCCAGAATATGATTTAAACTAGCCAATCCTAATCCTGTTTGCCCTACCTTACCCGCTTTCTCCAGGAAACCACAATAAATGTTTTTACCCCACTTCTCCACACTCCCTCTGCATCCTGACTGACCCTATGTGGTCCCCCATGGTATGGTGTGACCTTCCCCCATGGTATGGTGTGTCTTCTCAATGGCCATTGTCTCCTAAACCATTTGCTTTATTATAGCTCAAATCTTCTATTAATACACCAGATTTTAAAACACTCCTTTCTTCCTTCCTCCGACCAGGGGCATCTTTTGTAGTTTTGCAAATTTAGAAGGAAGCTCCATTTTCCTCCTGCTCCTGGTCAAATATTTTGTCTGAATACCATGCCCCAACCATTAAATGTCAGAGATCATGGGTCTTTCTTGCACTCAGCCTTGTCTATAGGCCTAATCGTTTTTTTTTTTTTTCCTTAATGTAAAGAGGGGAAAAGGAAATTCTAGGTGAGAAATGCAGAGGTTAATACCACAAATATTCTGCTCTCAGGAATGTGAGTCTTCTCCAAAGACAGTTCTGAAAGGAGCGGACCCCAGGAAAGAGCTGCACAGGAAATGGACATAAGAAAAATCTATAAAGTTCATAAGAAATAAAAGGCTTACAGGAAGCAGGCTGTGGCTGAAGGTGACCTTAAGGACTTACGTGGCAAAGAGGACCATCAAAAGTTCAGTAAATTGATCAAAATGCACACATCATGGGATTTCTGAGTGTAGACTATTTTTAAAAGAACTAGTTTCTCCTGCGCTCCAGCTTGGAGAAGAAGTCTGTGATTAAAAGTAAATTCTGCCACACTAATGTTGACTTCTGAATACCAAAAAGTTCTTTAAAAGCCTTTGGGTATAAAATTAGAAGAAAGAAGCATAAAAAGGGCTATTCTAAGCACATGTGTGTTTTTCCATCCCCCCGCCACCCCACCCCAGTAAACTTATATTGAGTAGTTCATTTAATAGAAGCTTTCTTGAAAACCGCAGCCCATGCAGTAAGGTTTGTTTTACATGGGTCAATAATATGGAAGCTTTGATACCTTATGTTGAAACTAGAGCAGTCAATTAATTCCATGAGTGTGAACTTGGCATCATATCCAATTCACTCTTAAGGGAAAGCTGCCTGCTTTCCAAATACTGGTTTCTAAATAAAATATTTAGTTCTCTGACTTGAAGTCAAAGCATATTGCTTTAATCCATAAAGCATGAGCTGAAAATTCTATTCTCTGTCCTCTTGTTTCTCCTAAAGGATTCCTGGACAAAATTTGGCTTCAGAAGTGTAGATGTTCTAACCCTTTGCAGAGAGATGGATGCTCATCTTGCTCAGACTTCGTGTTAGTCAGGAAATGATGGGTTATGCTGCAGTAACAAACAATTCAAAATCTTAGTGGCCCAAAGCAAAAATAGATTTATTTCTCCCTCATCCAATATTTCCATCAAGGATTGGCAGTAGTGTTCTGTTTCGCATAATTTCTCAGTGATCCATGGTGACGGAAAAGCCACATTTCAAACCTTGCTTCCTTCTGTGCCAGAGAGAAAAAATATTTGGAGAACCTTGAATCTGCTAGTGCATACTCCAATCCACATCTCCGTGGCCAATGTGGGTCTCATGACCCTGCTTAAGTATGACAGGCCAGAAATTCAATCTTTAAGAGTCCAGGGGAAGATAACTGGATTATGGGGAGTTATCCCAATGACCACCAGAAGTCTCTTTGAAAGAGCCAACTTGAACTATGCAAATGCATGCTAGGCCCTGCTGTCTTGCCTGTGGGGTGGATTCCCTAACTCTTCCAAGGGTCCAAACCACTTTTATTTTACCTTCATTGGTTAATCCTTATTTCCTCTTTTTTTCCATTTTAGAATCCTCTCTTTAAGAGTTGAATTTTGGGTGCTGCTGTACGTCTAACCTAGAGGTTTGCACGCATGCAATGCGCTTTATAACCACCTGGGAAACTTTTTAAAAAATGGTAATATCCAAGTGTCATCCAAAATCAATGTCATCAGAGTATTCGGGATATGGAAGCAGCACATAGTCATTAATACTTTTTGAAATCCCCCAGTGAGTCAAATGTGCATCAGAGGAAGCACTGTTGCAATGGCTTAAATGAATGGCCTCTGTGTCTGTCTCAGCATTAACACTTCAGAGTCCTCAAGGATGAAATGCCAAGCCCCTGAACTCAGGTTTCACACATCCGAGCAAGGGGACTTCTGTCCTTACACCCTACAGCGCATTTCTTTGCAAAAAAGATTATACATCCCAAACATATTCCATCAGATGCCCACAATCGTCCTTCCCACCATGATGCCAAGTTGCCAGAAAACATCAGTTATGTAAGTGAGTAAGAGAGCTAGTTACTCAAATTTAGAAACTTGGAGTCATCCTATTCCAGTTACCTATTGTTGCAGCAAATATCACCCCTAGATTTAGAAGCTTAAAATAACAACAATCATTTATTTTACTATCAAATCTGCAAACAACCTGCTGTATTTAGTCTTAATTCTTAGTGTATACAAGACCATTCGGTGAGGTGGTCCATGACTGGCTCTCCCACCTCCTCTGCGTCTGTATCCAGCCTTCACCTGCCAGGATGGGTGGCTGCTTGCATCTCTGCTGTGCATGCACACAGCCCCCAGTCCACCGGGGATACAGCAAAGCTTAGCAAACTCCCAAGGCTGCCTCACATCCTGAAAATTCCTGCTAAATCCCTGACTGGTCTGCCCCAATATTGCTTGCCCCAAATATTCTTGCTGCTGGCTCTCCCTGGTGACTTGCCACCAAGTTGTCCTTGTAACTGATGATGCTCTAAGTCAAGTAAACTCCGTTCTGAAGGGACAGTTAGGCTGATGGGCTTTACAGCTGCCCTGCCTGCCCTGGATGAACTACCATGGACAGAGCTGGGGATTAGCAACAGCCCCTGGGGATGAGGCCACAGACTCACGCAGTTCTCAACCAAGAGTCAGTAGTCTCCATGAATAAACCCTTCTCATGTTGCTGCATGCTTTTGATCAGATCCTAGAGTGCTGAAAAATGGTTGATTTTGAACACTTTTGTCTAGAATTAGAGATGCTTTGAGTAGGGGTGGGGGTAGGGTGTGGGGAGGAGAGTTGTATCAGAATGACTCCCAAAGCAGATTCAAATCCCCAAGAACTCTTTAGAACAGCTTTCTCTCTCTCTCTCTCTCATACACACACACACACACACACACACACACACACACACACACACACACATCTTGCACTCCCTTGTGTATGACTATATAAGACTATTGGTCACCAGGGAAGCATGCGTTTGGAATGAATGTTTCCCCGGGTAGAGGGCTGGACCACACATGAATATTCACCATTTTCTTCTGACCACCAGAACCTATTTGCATGGTGGCTGGCCAGGGGAAGAAGCAGCATCTCTCAAGGCCCCTAATTTTTCAAAATAAAATTCAAAGACCCTTTGGCCCTCCACTTGCTTATAACTGGTAGTACATTCAAATGTCTGAGCTGAAGAGTGCCTCCAGCTCACGTATAAGATTAAGGACACAAACAGTACCTGCTCAGAGTGTACCAGAATCCCCTGCCACCCTGCTAGAGCTTCCACGGGGTTTCAAAATATTTTCCCTCTAAAACAATTTCATAAGCTCACACTGAAAATACTCTGAGAAAGCTTCAACAACAACAACAACAAAAGATAAAGAATTGTTTAGATATAAATTATGCAAATCTTTTTCATGTACTATCTAAGCTGATCTGATTAGCTCATGAGAATAGCTCCAAACCCCTGCCAGAACATAACAGGTTTTCTGCATAGGTCTAGTTGGAAAGAGAAAGCAAAACTACAGACAGCTGTTCCAAGGCTGGGAATTGCTGGGTCCATCTGACAGCAGCTGTTTGCATGCCAAATCGTTCCAGCAATTTCTAATTAAATCCAGCTCGGGAGAAATTATATGATCTGCATCACATGATTTCTGTCTGTATCTGGGATGTCTTCTCTCCCTGTTTTAAAAACCCCTCCAGTGACGTCTGTCTATTTTCTTCATCTTAAAGGACTAGTTAAACCAGAGACAAGCGTGTTGTTTTTATTTCTGAGGTTAGAACGCCCGAAGGAATCAACCACCAAAGTTTTAAGGAAGGGGAGTCCCCAACCCCTTAACACTAAGAAATGAGCAAATGGGATACTTGGGGTGAAAGGTTCTGGTGCCCCTCCTTCTTACACTTCCTTTATAGGGTCCTCGCATCTACCAAGTGAATGGCATGAGTGTTTGTGCCTTTTTAC
The DNA here is from genome assembly GCF_009834535.1 of Camelus ferus. Taxonomy (NCBI): domain Eukaryota; kingdom Metazoa; phylum Chordata; class Mammalia; order Artiodactyla; family Camelidae; genus Camelus; species Camelus ferus. Next base: position 10,986,188 of record NC_045698.1, on the reverse strand, counting down.
CTTTGGTTCATGACTCCCTGACTAAGAATCCTAAGTTAATTATAACACGTTGGTTTAAAGCGTTTCATAACGCACTTTCTTGCATTTTATCTCATAACTTAAAGCAAGCACGTAAAATAGGCTGGGAAGATAATATCCTCTCCGTCTTGCAAATTAAAACCCTGACGCTCTCAAAGACGAAATGATTCCTGATACGTGTCAAGGTCACAGGCAGTAATGTAAGAGAAGAACATGGCAGCAGACTTTCTAGCCCCAAGGCCATTGCTTCTTCCCCTCCGCCCAGTCCCTCCCTCACCTCATTAGCTACAGGGACATATCAATCTGTTCCTGGATTCAAGAGTGCCGTTTTACTCTAGTGTCTATTTATTTGACGGGAAAACTATCCATAGTTTTGATAACCTGTATGTGATTTCAAATTATATTTTTCCATCTCTCACCAGAAATGCAACATACAGATGAACTCTACGTGAGACCGACTGAAATGGAAACGTGAGGCAGACTTGCCTATGAGTTAGTGAACACTGAGTGTACTTAAAATGAAATATTCTTGCCTGAATTGGACAGGAGTCTCTGGGACACAATGCCCAGAAATATACAGTCTATAATATACATTTGGATAATTCCTAAGGCCGAAGACCAAAAGGAGTTTATTTCATGCTGAAATAGAAGTCTGGCTGCGAATAAGATTTCTGTTAAGGTAAACAATATAACAACCCATGGCCCTTTCACACTTTATTTTTTCTTTTTCTTTTTTTTTTTTAACACTTTTTTATTGAGTTATAGTCATTTTACAATGTTGTGTCAAATTCCAATGTAGAGCCCAATTTCTCAGTTATACACTTTTTTTCAGGCTGTTTATGTTTGTTTCCATGTGATACCACATTCCCAGACTATTGGTAAATGTTTCAGGGGCCCATAAACACTTTGTCCCATTACTAACAAGATCAACCCACATGAAAATATTTAATGGGACCGAATCTGATGGATGTACTTGACTGCCACCCTGTTTGATTATTTTCTGAGTTTATTAGTCAGGAAAATCAATGCTGATTGTTACAACAGATACGCCCTCCAAATCAGTGACACAATACAAAAGAAGTCTATTTCTCACTTACGCAAAGCGTCATGAGTCTGGGCAGCACTGGATGGATGGTCCCTGGGTCTGGACTGCTCTCATGGGGGTATTTTCGAGCACCAGACCTGGAAGTAACACACATCACTTCCATGCACATTACAATGGCCAGTTTCATAGCTCCAAACCCACAGCAAGAGGTTTTGAGAAACGTAGTCTTCCTGCATCCCATGAAAAGAAAAAGGCATGGGAAACACAAAGTATTATTCCTTCCCACGCTGAAAGAGAAATCTCCAAGAAACTGGGCTTTCTTTGCAACCACATAATTCCATAAGCACCAACTACTCTATTTTGGTGAAATAATCTAAAAGGAACCCTATCAACAGCAATTTACTAACTTCAGAGGAGATACTCTGTTGAAGAGTTCCTCTCAAAATCTCAAAGGCTCATGCTTATAAGGTCTTGCTGGGAAAAGGATGTTATGAAGAGTGAGGATGAAGCTGGGGCAGGCTTAGCTCTCCAGACCTGTCATGTCAATTTCACTATCCAAATAAAGATGTTCTGCCAAAGAAAATATATGTGCATTTATACATATATGTATTTTGTACACATATATGTATATAGCATACATGTATATATACCTATTATTATATATGCATGTACATGTGTGTATATGTCTATATGTAGATGGATATAGATATAGATATATTTATAATTATTTCTGCTGAGGTGACCAGCGAAAGCTTTGCTATATAATATGAATGACCATCTTGGAATCAGAATTGACTAGGGAACTCCAGATTCCCACAAAGAACTCATATTCAACAGTGTCCACTTATGTTACAAGAAATCCTATTTTTTATAGTGTCATTTGTGTGGTTTTTTTTGTAGTGACAGTGGATCCACTCGTGTTCTTTTTTCTTACCAGTATCAATTTATTTTATTGTCTAAATCTTTTTTTTTTCACTGAAATATAGTCAGTTTACAATGTTGTATCAATTTCTGGTGTACAGCATAATGTTTCAGTCATACATAGACATACATATGTTTGTTTTCATATTCTTTTTCATCATAGGTTCCTACAAGATATTGAATAAGGTTCCCTGTGCTATGCAGAGGAAACTTGTTGTTTATCTATTTTATATATAGTAGTTAGTATCTACAAATCTCAAACTCCCATTTTATCCCTTCCCACCCCCTCACTTATGTTTTTAAGTTATACGAGTTACTTATCTTTAAATAATTTTCTCAGGATGGAACAAGAAAAGATATCAGTGGGATAGTGCCTGAGTGTAGTTGTCCCTTGGACCACTTAGATGCTTTTCCTATTGTCTATGCAGTCATCACTCTGCAGACATTAGGATCCATGGTCTTAGGAATTCAGTCTTCTCAAAGCTTAGGAAATCAAGCTGCACAGATAAGTTCCAGACCTTCCACAGTCAAATTGTACTGTGTGTGTATTTTTTAATCCTTCTTGAGGAAGACACAGTCAGGCTTAGACATTAATATCCTGCTCTGTGTTGTTCCCATTTCCATAAGAAAAAGACTGAGACCTAAAATAATTTTACTAACCTTCCAGAACACGTCTAAGGGGAAGTATGGCTAAAACACAGGATGCTGAATTCCCGGTCACATGTAGGGTTCTGTTTTTCAGTTTAACTGCTCAACTTTTAAAGTGTGGGTGCACCAAACTCTTGAGGAATAGAACATGCATTTATATTTTGAAATAAATAAGTTCTGTCTGTTCTCAGCAACTCTGTTCATATGCTTACTACACATACTTCTTTCCCCAGGAGTGAAACAACGTATGTGAACCTAACAGAAACAGAAGTTCAGTTTCTTATAAAATGCAGTCCATACCATGTTGACGCAGACAATATCAAACTCTCTCATCTTGAAAATGTTTCATATTCTATGGCATGTAAGCATGTCAAGAGACAATTTTCTGCCAGTACCAGACTGTTGTACATTTTGTGTTTAAAGCAGAATTAGTTGTAGATAAAGACAATGCAGTATACCATTGGGAATTCTGAATTTATCACAGACAAAATGAAAATGGTCACTAAAATGGGTAGTTGTATCTATTTTTCCACTTTTCAAAGAGTATTTTTGGCTTAGAAAAATGTGCCTTAGAAACCAAAGAACTCCATTGGGCTGTTTAACTATTCCTTATATATTTTCACATACTTTAGAGGTTATTGTATATTTTAAAGAAATAAAGGGTACTCTTTTAAACAGCAGAAAAGAAGTGATGTTCAAATTCCTTTATCATGATTGTTCAATTTGATTTAGAATATCTTAAGAATTAGCACAAGGATATAAATACAAGGCAGGGCAGCATTTTCTAAGTTGTTTGTATGGAACACATAACATCGTTGGAAATAGATCCATAGTCAAAAAATTGCGAGTACTTGAATAAATGAAATTAGCCAGATTAATTTTATTGAAGGACCCTTCAAAGCCCTTGATAAACTAATATACACTGAGACTCTCCCAGATGTGGGGGCACCAGGTGCTGTATTTCCTAAACTTTGTTGGCCACCATAAGCTTTTTTTGGCAGATCTCTATTAATATCTTGAGTTAGATTAGTGTTCTACAGAAGAGGGTTTAGGAAAGTTGCAGTAGGGACTAAAGCCCCCTCTTGGATTTCCTAGAAAATACTTTCTTGCTCTGTCTACACAGTGTTGAAGGAATTCAGCAGCTAAGTGGGAAAAGAAATCAGGACCAATTAGTTCCATGTGGAAGAGCTCTGTTGCCACAGCAAAAAATCTGTGTTACTACAATGAGGTATCAGTACCATCTGAAGGTAAGTACCTAATTATGAAAACTGAGGCACAACCAAACTTTTAAAAATAAAAAAATGATTATATGCAAACTAATGCATATCTCTCAGACACGCCCACCATTTATACATTTTACAAATAATGTTGGTCTAGTCACCAAGGGCATAGCAAGGAGCAGACACCCCTAGTTCCACATGCACAAAGGTTTTGGAGACCCCTGGTAGAAGCAATTAGAATTACCTATACAAAGAGAATGCCAAACGTGTTAAAACCAAACATTTCCTACTAAAAAGTTACCAATATAATTCTGTACGCAGATGATTAAATGTTTTATTCTTAAATCTTTTAAAATACACATATGGTACTAAGCAGTTATTGCAGTTAGAGCCAAAAATGACATTTTTAATCTCAAGTTTCTGTTAAGTTTACAAAACAATTTTTTGCAGGTTTCCTCTAGACATTTTCCATCCCAAGAAACCATGAAGCTATTATGTTTAGGAAATGTCACAATATTCCCCCCACACCATCAAGGAACTGCATTACTATTCTATCTCCAAGCAGAGTCATACATTTTCCAAACAAAACATGAGCTAATCTAAAAGTCTCTCTCAGTGTATAAACTTTCCATGTTCTTCACGCTTGCCAGGTTAGAGATGGGGCCAAAGAGATTACAACATTAATGGAATGTAGCTTACTTTTGTAATATAGGAAACTGCCATCCTTTTCATCAGGTCTGGAGGTGGGGTAACATGGGGAAAGGGGATGAAATTAGATTGAACTCTTTTTTTTCCCCCAGTTTGGACCACTCCCTTTTGTCCATCTCACACTTCAGCTTTGGTACCAGGGAACCAAGGGGAAGCAAAATGCAGCAGTAGTAATGGAGGAAGATGACTAGATATGTGGGTGGAGTGTCAGCATATCAAGAGTGACAGGGCATGTCTATGTCAGGGCAAGGTGGAAACTGAAAGCACCTTTAGAAGATGAAAAATAACATTGACTTTCTTCTTACTGCCACGGAAGATTTCACTTATAGCAACCATGAACATCCACCTTTAGAGCGACAACTAAGTCAGATAGTTCATAGTCTACTGACCCCTGACCGTGTATCCCCGTCTACGTGTTTGCCTTACTTGTTCAGAGGCTGATGCCCCCTGGACCAAGCTCAGATGATGTCTGCTTCCCACTGCAGGATCTCTATCACTTCCAGAGCTCTGCTTTTTGCTCTTACGGCAGAGGTTGCAATCTCGTGGTCCATAAGCTAAGTTTGGCTTGTGGATGGGTTTTTGTTGGGCTTGGCTTTTCTTTCCCCCTTAAATGTAGACCAAAATAAAAATCAGGGTATTTCACATGAAGTCCAAGCTTCTGGCTGCTTTTGAAGAACAGGAATATCTCACAACCCTGGCTTCAATATTCCTACAAGTACAATCTGCTGGGGCTGAGGAGCCCGAGAGCACCAATTCTGTCTACATCCCACCACTCCTGTAATGTTGCAGACATGCTTCAGGCAGCCAGCTTCATTCATGTGAACCACCTGCTCGATCCCTGGATGCAGTTACCACTCATCTCAGTGAAACCCGAAGCTCAACCAATGGAGATGACCTAGACAAGGTAGTTCCTCCATCCTTGCTGACTTGGGTTCTCCTTTCAGCTCATCCAGCCAGAGTACTCTGGTCCTCATGTCCCCAGCGGTCTTCTAGACCTCAAGCCATCAAGTACCCCTTCTTTGCTGTTTCTTCCCCACTTTCCTCTCCATTGATTCTCTCCTATCCACGTGGAAAATAGTTTTTTACCATCTTCAAGGAAAAATAAAGCACTTTTACTGACACTTTGTCTCCCTGAAGTTATTCCCCTTCGCTGTATAGAAAAAAATTTCTGAAAGAATACGTATGACTTGCTCTTTGGAATTCTTCACCTGTCATTCACTTTTCAAACTACTGCAAGATGGCCCCACCAGACTTTGGAAACTACTTTTATTAAGCCACCAATGGCTTCCTATCTCCCAGTCCAACAGACAGTTTTCATTCCCCACTGTGTTAACCTCTCTGCAATGTCTGCCACAATGTCTGCTGACTCCTCTCTTGAGATTCTGATCTTTCCTGAATGCCATAGCAGGACAGTGTCCTTGGTTTTATTGCCAGCTTTCTTGTTTTCCAATTGTATTGAAGATTTAAAACATTTTTCATTTTCTGACATAAAATGTTAAGTGCTTTGTAGTCTCCAACCATGATTTCCCTAGTTCTTTCAATACCCTTTTGAGTCAGAGCTAATAATGTCACACCCATTTTTCAGATGATAAAATATCCTTAAAGAGATCGAATAAGTTTTACAAGGTCATGCATCTAGCAGAGACAGAGCTGAGACTCAGATCCCGGTCTTTCTTGCAGCAAACCCCATGCTCTTAAGTGCTGCTCTGTCCTGCCTCCCTCTTCTCAAGCTCCTCCATGATTCCCAGGTTCAGACCACACTTTTTATCTTATGTGTCTCCATGTGCAATTCCAGTGATGTCCAAGAGTTCACCAATCACCTTCACGTTAACGTTCTCAAATAAAGTGCCTCCATTCTAGGATTTCCTTGCAAGCAATGAATTCATTTGGATAAAGACGTTGTATATATATACAGAAGAATGTTAGTTAGCCATATAAAGAATGAAATTCTGCCATTTTCTACACGGAAGGTATTATGCTTAGTGAAATAAGCCAGACAGAGAAAGACAAATATTCTGTGTTATCACATATATGTGGAATCTAAAAATTAAAACAAATGAAAGAATATAACAAAAAAGAAACAGACTCATAGATAAAGAGAGCAAACTAGTAGTGACCAGTGGGAGTGGGGGAGGGGAGGGGCAGGATAGGAGAAGGGAATTAAGAAGCACAAACTACTAGGTATAAAATAAATAAGATACAAGGGTACAAAGGACAGCACAGGGAGTATAGCCAATCAATATTTTATAATAACTTGAAATGGGGTATAATCTAAAAAATATCAAATCACCATACTGTATATCTGCAGTATAAACTTGTAAATCAGCTATGCTTCAATTTTAAAAAAGAGTTGAATTCATTTATTATCCCCCATGTTCTACATTTATTTGTATCTTAACATTTATAATGGTTTCATTCTGCTTACATGGGTGTATGGCTATTTTCCTATGGGGCAGTAAAATCCTCTTTTTATTCTTGTTTTTTATTGAAGCATAGTCAATTTACAGTGTTAGTTTCAGGTGTACAGCAAAGTGATTCAGTTTTTCATATATATACATACATATATATTTTTTCAGTTTCTTTTCCATTATGGCTCATTGCAAGAAATTGAATATAGTTTCCTGTGCTGTACAGAAGGTCCTTGTTGTTTATCTATTTGAGGGAACAGCGTCTTTATCATCTTACATCCTCTCTGCTCAGCCTGGTGCCTGGTCCATAGGTGTTTAATGACTGTTAAATAACTGAGTGAATGAAAGGCTATCTAATTGTTGTTTGAACATCTCTACTTAGAACATCCATAGTCTGCTCTCCCGCCTTGTCTATATTTTCAATTCTGTATGTTTTGAACTTTACTCTTGACCTCCCCTTTACTCTGACTCTGTCTCCTATATTCCCTATCTTAAAGAATGGTCCTTACATCCACCCAACCATCTTAAGACAAAAGTCTGAGTATCAGTAAGTTTCCTCCCCTTCCAGATAATTGATTAAAATATCCAGTTAACTTACTTCCTGTAAATATACCTCCAGCCTAGCCACCCACTCCCCGACATATCCATAGTGTAGGTCCTGTCATTCCATGCTGGATGACTGCAGTGGCCAGCCTGCTCACAGGCTTCCCAGCCAATTCCAACCCGCTCTGCACGTTGTAAGAAGGGCATTCATTTTCTCCTTTCCCACTGTCTGTTCTTTACTTTCCTCAAGGTTTTTCAGCACCCCTACATCCTACACAATACAATAGGCCTCCTTAATCAGGCAGATAAGGTTCTCTATGATCTGGCCTTAGCTAACTTGTCCACCCTTCTGTCCATTGCACTCTCTTAACATCTTGTATTTGGTAATTTTTAACCAATAGTAGCTCTTGGCTTCTCCTTTTCTTCCCCCAATTCCCTCACACATCTTATCCTCCTGGAAGACGTTATGTTCTTAAAAGTCTCAGCTCAAGATTGCATTCTCTGAGCAGAACTTTCTAGCTCCCTGCACAGATTTAAACACTCATTGCAGCTGCCCTTTCACTTGTGTATATATATTTCCATTTTAGTGATGATCATATCATAAAGTAATTATTTCTTTGCCTATTTCTCCGTGAGATTGGTGGAATGCTGAATGTTACTTTTCTGTAAGTATAGCACAGTATCATGATGAATTTCTTCTCATCAGTTCTCACAGCAATCACATGTTTTGGGTGGTGATGTTCTCTTTCTTGTTTTGACAGATAATAAAATTGATGAGATTCATGGGGCCAAGCTCTTAAATCCAGATTTTGTGATCCTTACTTTCATGTACTTTTTATTACATCACACCATATTTGAAACATTAAGCAGTCAGACTAGTGCTGTACCGTGAGCATGAAGAGCCAAGTGCACTAGGAGGAGTTTCAAGTACACAGTGCTAGCAGAGAATTCATTTATAGCCACTTACACCAGCACAAAGAGGAGTCCACGGGATAAACTCAATTGATTGACAGCATGCATTCCATTGTATACAGTCATCATCAAGTAAACGCCATTGTTGCTGGAGAACAGAAAGTAACCACATTAACCGTCTACTGAATCTCTCTCTCTCTTGCTCTCACTCTGTTTCTTCTCTCTCTTCCCCTAGTTTCTCTTCCCCTCTCCCTCTCCATTGTAAGATCATATTTATATATTAGAACAGAGGTAACAGAAGGCACCTTGCTTCTCTCTCAAGAGAACATCTGGCAGGATTAAAGTGTAGAGCAAAGGAAATACACATTTAATTCAAAACTGCACACTTTTAGTTCATCACATTCCCTCACTGAATTGTGTCTTGTTTGTTTTTACTATGATTGGATGTTTTTTCTTAGTCCATGATTCATTATATCTAAGTCTTTATTTTTTCACAAAGACAAGATGGGTAATGATTACAGAATTTAAATATATTAGCTTCTTCCAATAGAAAGGCTGAAAATACTCAATTTTTCATGACTATTAACAGATAAGAATAACCATGTGACACAGTTTTGGACAATTACATGTTCATAGAAGTCAGTGGAGGAAATTTCCAAGAAAGACTTTTTCAAAGGGATGAGCTTAGTAACTATGGCCCATTTTGCCTCTTTGGCTCTTTCCTTCTTCCTCCTTTTGCTGCCTGAAGTGAAGATCTGATGCCCCAAGACCTGGCTACTGTCCAAGAACAATGTTCCTGAAATGATGGCTTGAAACAAAGAGAGAGAAGGAGCCGAGGGCCCCGGTGACACTTGTAAGCAGCTACACCAACCCTGAATTTACCTATTTAGGATTTGTTGGTGAGATGATAGATCTCCTTCTGTTGAAGCCACCAAGTTGGGTTTTCTGCTTTGTGGTTTTGCGGATGAAGTCTTTCCTGATCCAAATGTAAGAAACACTCTTCGTCTCTGCAATTGAATAGGAGAGGCTGGATTTCAGGGCTCCTCACTAAGGTGTCTACTTTTTGGTGCTTTGGAAAATAGAGTATAGAACTAGAACAACCTAAAGAATCACTGGAACCACTTTGTTCTTGAATTTTGGACATTCGAACCCAGAATGATTTAGGAATTTGTTCAAGACCACTCTGCTGTTGAAGCTTGACCAAGGGTCCTGGTATCTTAAATTCCACTTTGGTTACTCCCTGTAACTATGAAATTAAAGAAAACTTTTACGTATGAGACCACTGAAATCTTGACTGGAGCTTTGCACAGACTTACCATTAACATACTTTGACAGACTCAAGATTACAAAGTCCGTGTCAAGGAGACCTAGGAGAAAAATAAGAGTTATTAAAGGGTGGAAAATTAACCACATAAGGAAAATTGTAAATGATCTCAATACTTTCATAGCCTATGAAAGAATGAAGCAGGGCTTAATTGTCTAATGTAGAAGAGAAACTCTATTAGAACACGGGCCTTCTCTCTGGGTTTCTTTTTTTTTTTTTTGTCCTTCATCTGTAGTGCTTAGAACAATCCTAAGTGTGTAGAGGATATTCAATAAATCCTATTTAAATAAAATAATTAATAAAGAAATGATGAATAACTATACGATTTCTGTAAGAACAAGGCTAAGAAAAATAATCTTTCTAACACAGAAAAGATTTTAGGCTAGTTATAAAGAAAGGAATTTATGACAGTGAGTGATTACATATATTGATCATGAGATGATCAAGAAAAAAAGTCAGAGAGAATAGAGAGATTAATCACAATAATTATACCAACAATTGACTTCTCAATAGTAACAATGGAGGCTAGAACACAGAGCATTCATATCTTCAAAATGCTATGAGAATATAACTATTAACTAAGAATTCCATACATAGCTAAACTATCATTCGAAAATGAGGACAAAAATAAAGATATTTTCAAGAAAAAAAATGAAAACAAGAGTAGGCAATAACATACATTACAGTAAAACAAGTACATCATAAATGAAGAAAATGGTCCCAGAAGGGATGGTGGAGACCCACCAAGGAGGGGTGAGCAAAGAAAATGATAAACATGGTCAGAGCTAAACAAACATCAACTGTTTCAAACAATAATAATCACATTTGATTCTAAAAAGTTAAATGATTGAAATAGTACATTGGTTAGAAATAACATTTAAGAGAGAATTGGTTAGTTTAAAACTGTTCTAAGGTCATGCATTATATGAGAAGAGAATAAAGATAATGATTAACTTTAGACTGCATTAAATCTATTATTATTCATTCAATCCCACTCCTGGGCATACATCCAGAAAAGACAAAAAACTCTAATTCAAAAAGTACATGCACCCCAATGTTCATAGCAGCACTATTTACAGTAGCCAAGACATGGAAGCAAACTAAATGTTTATTGACAGAAAAATGAATGGATAAAGAAGATGTAGTAGATATATACAATGAAATATTACTCAGCCATAAAAAAGAATGAAATAATGCCTTTTGCAGCAACATGGACTTCGAGATTATCATACTAAATGAAGTAAGTCAGACAGAGAAAGACAAATGTCATATGATATTGTGCTAATATGTGAAATCTAAGAAAAATGACACAAATGAACTTATTTACAAAACAAATAGACTCACAGACATGGAAAGCAAATTTATGGTTACCAAAGGGGAAAGGAGTTGGGGGGAGGGATAAATTAGGAGTTTGGGATTAGCAGACACACTACTATATATAAAATAGATAAACAATAAGTTTCTACTGTATGGAACAGGAAACTATATTCAATATCCTATAATGAAAAAGAACCTGAAAAGAATATATATATATATATATATATATATATATGAATCACTTTGCTTACACCTGAAACTAATACAACATTGTAAGTCAACTATACTTCAATTAAAAAAAAAAAACCTCCAAAAAAAAGGAATATACCTGTCAAAATCCCACCAGATCTCAAAGCAAACAAGTTATGCCAAGTATTCAGGATGGAATAATTCTAGTCTTATAAAAACTTTTCCAAAGAACAAAAAATTAGAGAATGATTCTCAACTTATTTAATGAAATTTGTAAAACCTTGACACCAAAACTAAGTAAGAAAAGAATAAGCTGCAAAATTATACTGAAATGTAAAATCATGAATAAAATATTAGAAGCTGTATCAACCAGGTATAAAAATGAGTATTATTGCTCTCTAACCCAGCCAGTCCAGGGGAGCAGACACCAAGCCTTCCACCTGTGCCTGGGGGGACTGTGTGTGGTAGGAGAGGCTGAGTGAGCAGGGCTCAGGAACCCCAGTCTCTTCTTTGTGTTTTATCTCAAGCTACCCTTTCTGACAAGTTTCCTCCCTCCCACTTTAAAATTAAGGAAATTGAGACCTGGAAATACAACATCATCTTCCCAAATTAAAGAGGTGGTAAGTAGTGGAAGTAGGATTCAAATTTAAATCCTCTGATTCTAAATTTCATTCTGTTCCCCTTACATAGTCATGTTCTGGTAAATGTTTAATAACCAGCTTGAAGGAAAAGAAAAGTCCTCATGTGTAGCATTTGCTGATTTTTTTTTTTTTTTTGGTGCAAATGTTTTCAGGGCTGATTTTAGGCTACCACATGATGTCACTGAACACAGAGTTGGAAAGACACATTCACAGTTGGCTGTGTGAGCTGGTGCATGCGGGCTCTAGCACACCACTGTCCCAGTGGGACTTAGTCCAGGTATCTTAATGCGCCTAAGTATTAATTCCTGTGTGTTCTTTGAACACAGCTTTCTAAGTTTTCTTGCATGTAATAATCCACAAACATTATTCATTTCATAGATATTGTTACTGAACCTGGATTTTGGTCTGCTCACCCAAGGTGCGGAAGAAAAGTACAGCCTTTATTGCAGGGACCCAAGTAAGGAGAATGGAAAGCTAGCGCTCAAATGACCTGAACTCCTTGACGGCCTTCAGGGAAGGGGTTTTAATGGCAACATTAGGGGTGTGAGTTGCAGGGTGCTTGATCAGCTCATGGACATTCTTCTGATTTGTTGGTGTGGAGGTAACAGGGTGATGTTTCAGGAGTCTTACTCATCAACCTTCTGGTCCCAAATGGTCTGGAGTCTACATGATTGTGATCAGCAGTGTCCATATTGGGGGAGGGGTCTGGTTTCTGTAAAGACCACTTAGAAATGTGCATCAGACATCATTATCTATGTCCTTTAGGGAGTAACTAAGGTCCTGGGACTCTGCTATAGGGCTGATCTATTGTTTAAATTGTTACCAATTTCCCAACACAACAGCTATTCTTTGTTATCACATGTTCACATTTTCCTAATTATTAACTCTTGAGCCAGCCTTTTGAGACTCAGGGGAGGCGTGAAGCAAAGCCTTTTACTTCAAGAGACAAAGGAATGCGGGAGCCTCATATACCAAAGAGGGTCCAAAAGGGTTCTGCTCAGTTTTAGTATTTATTGGTCATTTACAATATGCTGGTCATTTTTCTTAGCACTGAAATAAAGTAGTAAAAAAAAAAAAAAAAACCTTGTTGTCAGGTCACATACATAGAAGTGCGGATGCATAAAACTAAAATGAAAAGTAAATTACATAATATGTTGGAAGGTAGTAACTGCTATGGAGAAACTCAAGCAGGAAAATAGCACAGAAAGAGCTGGATATTATGTGTCAATTTTAACACTTACTGGACAAGTGACATTTCAACAAAGACTTCATGGGGGTAAAGAATCTGGGCATGTGCCTACCTGGTGAGGAGCCTTCCAGACAAAGATCATGAGCCATTAGCCTCCTACCATGGTGTGTTCAATAACAGTGAGGAAGCAAGTACAGCCAGTGCAGAGACGGTAATACCAAGAATAAGTAAAAGATGTGGTCAGAGAGAAAATGGAGACAAATGTCACATAAGGCCTTGAGGCAACTGAAGGTCTTGGCTTTTCCAGTTGACCTTTGAACAATTCAGGAAAGGGGTTAGGGAAGATGACTCCCCATTGGAAAACCCACATATAATTTGTGGCTGGTCCTTCCTGTACCTGGTTGCTCCATATCCATGGTTCTGCATGAACAGGTGCTACCAACTGTTGTTATTTACTATTGAAAAAAATCTGCATATGAGTGAACCCTCAGAGTTCAAAACCATGTTGTTCAAGGAAGGGTCAACTATATTTGGAATAACATTTCCATGTAAACTCTTCTTTATCAAATTTTCCTTGTATACCACATGCCATTTTCACACACAGTTTATTTCTTCCTTTATTTAGGGAAAGTTTCCTGCATTGCACCTATATGCATTTTTCTGTTCCATTTGTTCAATCCTTTGATTATAGAAAACCAATTACCCCTATACAGATGAAATGTCAAAACGTTTTGTTGATTATCGTTCTTTCCTTAGTACTGCTTATGGCTATCGGTCTGGCTGTTGCTCATACCCATCAGAACCATTTGTTGTGCTTTCCTATGATAACACATTTTGAAGATTTTACCATAAAATTGTGTATGTTCCCTATTTCAGTTACTACTAGTAGATTTTAGCTATTTTTAAAACTTTAACAAATTTATTTTCATAGATACTGGGAAAATGTTTGTGATCCTGAATTATTCTGCCACCTTTACCCAGATATTTCTTTCTAATTAATGCTTGCTAAAAATATTTAGCCCAGAAATAATAATAACATCCTACAAAATAACTAGCATGCGTATCACCCGATAATCCAGTGATCGTTGTAGGTGATGCCTTCACAATTACTTTTTTTACCATGATAGAATTTTAATGATACAAAATAAAGTAGTACCTCCAAATACCTTGAATCCAAAATGAAAAGAAAAAGTCATCTTCTCCCAGAAATCTCTGTCTTCTCTGTTTGTTTCATAAGAAGCTGTTGTGCTCAGGACTATGGACATGCATAACCTGGGCTCCTATAATTTACAAAAGACTTATATAACTATGTAGTAGACATTGTCCACTTTCTTATCTCATTTCCAAGAAGCATAACATTACAACAGACATTTTCTGTCTTAGCTAGCTGATGGCCCCTATGATCCATGGTCTAGCGTATTGGTTTGCCTGACTTCTCAAAGGCTCCTCTTAACTGTTTATGAGAAGAGACAAAGGAAATAGGAATGTGTAAGTAGGCTGCATCAAGGTAAGGGAAGTGTTTATTGAATTCAACTTATTGAATAATTTTTCTCAATATCACTCTAAAACACAGAAGGCTTTTCCATGGGGCCTTGGACTGCAAGTCCATTTGTCAGCCTTGGATAACAAGTGGTCTCTGGGTGTCATACTCTGAGCATTTTAATTTTGAGTGTGAGTCAAATTTACGGTATTTGGTGAACGTCTATTTAGTGTTCTTGGCATTATTAGCATCTTTCCGGGATAAGTTGCAAAATGGACACTTTTCTCATCGGAAACATACTGCAATAGCTTCAGTGCTAAGTGCTTAATATCAAGTCATAGCTCAGCGACAGGGTTGAAAACTCTCCTTAGCACAAACGATGCAGGGTTGGATGGAGATCAGAAATGCAAATCACACCAGGTTCCAGAAAGCTCTGCACTGGGCCATTCAAGGTGGGAGGATTTGTTTCTCTGGGAAGCAGGGGAAAGATCCTCTACGGATTAAGACCTTTAGTTTCTCTTAAAGGATGAATGGATGTTATAAGTCCCAAAGATTCAATAAAACCTTTATAGCTTTAGTGTAGCAGAACGTCCATCAGCCAATTCTGTGATTTTACTGTGTTTGTCTTTTACAGAAATCCATGTGAAACCTCAAATGTTCCTTTTACGAGTTCTTTTGTTACATACACATGTTTTTGGTTAAATTAGTGGTGGTTCAATATGGAAAAGATATCTATAATTAGAGTCTGATTTTTGAAGTTAAAAAAAGAGAGGGTTGGTTTAGCACATTTTCTATCAACTTCTCCTCACAAACAGCTTGCCCTACCTTCAAGGACAGCGGCCAAACACAACAACTCCCGGGATCCTCCAGAAGGACAATTGTCACTTACTGTCATACTGTTAGAAAAAGAGGCCACATCTAAAAGCTTTAAAAATCTTTGTGTCTCTCCTCAAACTCAAGTGCGTACTCATTACACAACAACGTATACCATTTTTATGGTGCACTCGCTTTCAAAAAGCCATAAACATAATTAAACCTGACCCACAAACCAGTAGTTCCACTTATGAAGGATAAGTATTAGTATTAATATTGCTATTATTCTCATTTTTTAAAAAAGGAGGACTAGAAAAATTATGTGTGTTGTCAAACTGAGAGAAAGGAGGTGAAAACTTAACCTCTCTATGTGGAAAACGAATTCGTACTCTTATTCTCCTATACAATCTCAGTGTCAAAAGATACAGCAGGGCAATGTCTCAGCAGGAAGATGGCAGAAATGTCACAGCTCTCGCATTCCCTGGAGTTCTACTGGACTACATTGCTGTGTAGTCCAAGCTAACGATCAGGCTGGTTTTCGGGCTGTGCCGCACCCTTAACAACTGAGAAGAAAGGTGGCAAGGAAGAAAGTCAATAGAGTAAAAGTCCTTTTTCTAGTTTAAAAGAATCTTGCCACAGCTTCTCAGATTTCCAAGCTAACCATCCTGTCACTGCTTTCCCATTACCATAACTTGCCTAAGATCGATGAAGTAGTAAATGGATATCTTAGGTCTTAAACAAACATAAAGAGTATTTTCCCTATTTCTTTATCCTTAGCATACCCTTTACATTTAATTCCTCAATTGCAAAATAATGTTTGAATAATAAAAAATTAAACATACTCATAGGAATATTTTATTCTATGATTATACTTCTAAAAGTTAAACACTGGCTATTGAAAACATTGACATTACTTTTTAAAAATATATGCAAAGTTGGGATCTGT